>NC_058138.1:20938130-21241281 GCF_011075055.1 Mangifera indica | reverse complement strand
AACAGGCTGACAAAAGAAGGAGAGCAGGTTCAATATTCAGTGGGAGATTATGTATTTTTTAATAAATCCAACCGTATCGCTTCAAATCACTGGCAAGCGAGCCAAATGAAAAAAACTCGGCCAGATTACTACGGTCCTTTCGACATACTGCAGAAAATTGGATCGGTGCTTATCGTTTAATTTACATCCTACTGCAAAGATTCATTCAGTATTCCATGTTTCACAATTGAAGAAATGTGTGGGCCCAACAGTAACCCCTCAACCTCTTCCTGCATGCATGACCGACATTGGAGAATTACAGGTGCAGCCATCTAAAATATTACAATACAGATACTCTCAGCGTGGGGAATTGGAAATCTTGGTGAATGGGAAGGCCTCCCTGAATGTGAGAACTCCTGGGAATTATTCACCACTTTCAGAAATCTCTTTCCACAATTTCACCTTGAGGACAAGGTGCCTTTGGATGGCAGGGAAATGTTAGGACTAATGTTTACATATCACGCAGGAAGAAACACACTAAAAGAGAGGAAACCAAAAGGTGACAACAGATGGGGACAGGTGTCACCCCAGCAGACTCAAGGCCTTCAGAAAACCAACAAAGCACAGCAGGTCACAGACAGCAGCTGCAGAAACGGTTAAAGGAATGGTCAACTGATGACAGCTGGAGAAACGGTTAAAGGAATATAAAAAGAGAATGAGCGTCAGGGAGAGAGGATGAAAAGAAATATATGAGAAGAGTGGAGGAGAATTGAGGAGGGAGCAGACCTTTTGTAGGCTCTGCAGGCATTTACTTATTGTTAAGTTTATTTTATGTAATTTGGTTTTCCAGAGTAATATTAAGGAATTATTTCTGTAATCAGAAGAGAGATTGTTTATCTTTATTAGGGAATGTTAGCAGACTTTCATATTTTGATTGAATAAACAAACAAACGTTCTATTATTACACATTTGAGGATAATGGCTCTCCTCTGAATCTATTTCTCTTCCTGATTTCTTCTTCTTTCTTCTTCTTTTTATTATTTTGTCTTGAGTCCTGAGTTCCGGAGATAGTGCTCGCCACATTGCGGACATTTAGACTGTGAGGCTGCTGCTGTGAACATCTACCCAGGGGAGTTGTTGAAGGAGGGCCGTTACTGCTACTAAGCTACTTCAGGTACCTAACAAAGATCATATTGTCTCCAGACTTTGCTTGCCACGGTCTACATTATCGCCCAAAAATAAGTAATTGACTTGTGGAGGTAAACCTCCATACTCAAAAAGCCTTAAGAGATCAGAATATTGACCATGGATGTCACCTGCATTTCATAAACAGAATTCATCATCAGAACAGATATAATTTTCTTCAAAACATTCCTAATTGGACATCTTGTAAGCGCCATCACTTATCAGCTAGGGATAAGACACATGTATCCCTTGACAAGAAACAGCAGCATATCAATGGTCAAAACATTCATTTAAGTCAAAAACTATGAGAATGTAAACATTATCACCCACAAGTAAAAACTAATGGACTACACAAAATCTGATCAATGGAGCTCGTTAACTCTTCATAAGTTCTAGTCAAATGCTTTTACGATCCAAACATTAAGATTAAGAAAATCTAACAATTCTCCAAAAATCACATAGAGGGAACAGGTCAGGGCCTAGAGTTGTTGAACCAAGACATTGTTACCGGGAATGTGGGACCTTACCATTTTGACTGCTGGTCAAAATTTCTTCAAATATGTCTTTGAATTCATTCGCGACGTGAGCAAAACTCAGATTGGAGAAGATCTGGTCCATGGGTTCCCTTTATGGGAACTATGTTTCTATTTATTTTTGTTTCTAATTGGTCAGGTGCTCTTTTACCTTGGAAAATAATCCAGTTAGTTTATGGGGAGTTAGCCGCACCTACAAATGATATAAATACTACTGTTGCTTTAGCTTTGATCACGTCAATAACATATTTCTATGTGGGCCTTTCCAAAAAAGGATTAGATTATTTTAGTAAATACATTCAACAAATCCAATTCTTTTACCCATTAACATTTTAGAAGATTTTACAAAACCTTTATCACTTAGTTTTCAACACACAAAGGTCTCTGAACAATAAGTGAAGCGCCTGGAATTGCTAGTTTTTAACACTGAAGACCCAACTGGGTGGATTTTCTAGGTTGAGCGTTATTTTGTTGTGAACTGGATTGGGGAGAGAGATAAGGATAAGGCGTCAGCTGTTGTCGTATGGCTGGACTGGCCTTGACATGGCCACAGTGGATCAATGCTAGAAACCCGATATCGAAGTGGGAAGTTTATCAAACATGCTTTATGGAAAGATTTAGATTGTCACAAGAAGGGATGACTCATGAAGAACTCCTTTCACTCTGACAACTAGGCATGGTGGGAGAGTATAGGAGCTAGTTTGAGAAACCTACAGTGTCTTTGTCAGACAAAATTGCTTAAAGGGACACTCGTCAGCGGGCTCAAAGAAGATATACGGACCAAGTTATAGGTCCTAGGGCCCAACACATTAGCCCAAGTCATGGGCATGGTATGAGACCCTTAGTCGAACCTCACATCAACAAAGCACAGAATGTGTATATCTTTGGGATGTTAAGATGTAATTGGTTAAATAGGTTATGAGCCCTTTAAAAAAATAATAATAATAGAATCACGCTAAATACATCAATCATCCATATAACAAAATCAAACAAAAGAAAAACGTGGGGTTCATCAGAACACCAACATAGCTCACAAACAGCACTCCAAATGAAGCAATATATCCATATCATAGATAGAAACAAATAAGCCAGGCAAAATGAGATACACATGAGGCACTGCACCACTAACACAATATTTTTTCTTCTAAGGCCACTAAATATCCCGAAACTTTTGTGAAGTTCACTACTTCCACAACCCCAGTAGTAAAAATCCATAACAATCAGCATAACTATTCATCAATATATTACCTCGGCTCACTAAAATAATAATTAAAAGCAATGAAACAACATTAACACTGGGCTTTGCAGAAAAAAGAAAAACAGTTACTGAAAAAAAAAAAAATCACATGCTTCCGCAAAAATACAACAAAACTAAATACACAAATTACCCTGAAAAAAATAAACGTACCACAAATCTTGATGGGAGCTTCTTAGTTCTAACAAATTAGGCTGCTTCAAGAAAATTCTCAGACTCCACACAAAGTAGAAGGATCTCGGACTCTGATAACTGGACCTGCTTTCCGGGTGACCCCGAACCTCTAATAACCGATTGATTATATCATCAATAACTCCTTGTTCCATTTCCTTGAGCTTTTAAAACAACTGACCAAAAAATAAGAAAGTCAACGGTTATAAAGAAAGGTGGAATAGGAGAAAGAAAAAGAAGATGAAGTGGGCGAAGGAGAGAGAGTGTGTGAGAATGATAATAACAGTAGCATGGATTGAGAAATGGGAGTAAACGGTGTCGTTTTATCCGGAGTAGAATGTCGTTTGGGAGTTGAAAAGAGAGAGAATAATAGGAAATGCAGCGGTGAATGGTGATGTGATCTATGAAGAACTAAATTATGGTGAATTTTTTGATAATGAAATTGACCATGTTCAATCAAAGATCAGATTTCTTTGTTCAACAAAGTCAAATGCCAAAAACTTACAGAACGGATCAAAGAATATGACGTTTATTTAATTTTTTTGTAAATTATATTTATTCAATTTTATATTATTTATAAAAAATAAATTTATGATTTCAATCAATTTAATTGTTTCTGGTGATGTAAAGGGTCCCTTGTTACGGTGGTGGTGATAATCTCAATTATATGTTTATTGTATATTATTTTTTTCGTTGAAAAAAATGCTGACATATCTTGCATTTTTTTTGTTAGAACTTGCACTTGACACTGTTGTATCTTTGGGTTTGGGCTGTTGGATCGGTTACGATCATCCTCATTCTCACAAGATAACCTAGGTACTGAAGTATATGGGTTAACGGGGTGATTTCTAGTTTTCAGAAGGGTAATTTTTGTTTTTCGTTTTAGGAAGATTTGAAATACAAGTTTATTTTTAAATGTTTATCAAAAAAATTATTTTTAAATTTATTATAAAATTAATTATTTAAATTTAAAAATTAATTTTTATTTAAATTTTTATTAAATTATAAAGGTTAAAATTTTTATTTTTATTCGTCTTTTTAAAAAACTTAAATTTTATTCCTTTTTGAATAAAATTTTTTATGTTTAAATTTTAAAAATTTACATCTTTTTCTAGGTTTCATCCTACGACTTAGGGTCCGTTGGTGATCGGGAAGAAGTGACGATCTTCTCCGACGAAGGACTACCCTTGTTGCATTGTGTAGACATGATGACAAAAAACTATCCTTCGTCATCATAGGTGATTGTCCTTTGTTGTCTTTTGTGGCTGGATATGAAAGATGGACGAAAAAATGTTGGCCATTAATCAGAATGGTGGTGGTCGGAGAAGGAAAAATATTATTTTCTCTTTTGTGGGCAAAGGACTATTTCTCACCAAGTTTAGGTGCATTTCCAAAGTCATACTTACAGAGTTTGAAAAATCTAAAGTCCCACCCATTGACTAATTGAGGTTAAAATTTTCTGTTAAAAGTAGAGTAAAATTATTTTTTTTACTAATATTTAAAAATATATAAAATTTAGTATGTTTTTCTCTCATAAGTTTTAAAAATTAATATTTCGCACCTCCTAAAGTTTTTTTTACTTTAAAAAGTCATATTTCTCTCCTAAACCTTAGAATTTTTTTTTTCTCTTTTGACCACTTTCTCTGGTGATTTTAGAAAGGACAATGACGAAATCTCTTTGTCAACGAAGATGAAGAGATCTGAGCTCTAGATCTCTTCGTCTTTGTTGTCGGATCTTTTCGTCTTTGACAAAGAGATCTGTTTCAATTTTTTTTATGTGTGTCAACCAACAATTTAGGGTAGAAAGAGGAGGCCATCGATGCTAGAGATGGTGGCGGAGAGAGGTAAAAAAAAAATTTGAGGAGAAAATGTGATTTTTTAAAGTTAAAAAACTTTAAATAGAAGTGAGTTGTTAGTTCTTAAAATTTTAAAGAGAAATATTTTTTTTTATTTTTAATATAATAACAATTTTATTTTTGTCTTTAACAAAAAATTTTAAATGCATTTACATCATGTGTGAAACTTTAGGTTTTTTAACTTCGTAGATGTGTTTGGGAACACACACTAAACTTGGATGGGAAATAGTCTTTGGCCTTTTGGATTAAGGTAGGGCTGGAGGGCTGCCACTTACCCTTGCTAACCTATTCTTCTATATATATATATATATAAAATTTAGAATTTGAGTTCATTTTATTATTTTTTGATTAAAAACTTTTATTATAACTCACCAAACTTTAGATCTTACTAAAAAAGTTCATCATCAACAATCTAGAATTTGAGTTCATTAACCTTATACAAATTTTACACTTTGATCAAATAAAAGATATTTTAAAAGAGTATTCAAATTTTACAATGTAAATATTTAGTATTAAAAAGTATAAAAAATTTATATAAACAAATCCAAAAAATAATAAAAATTTAAATTTTTTAATAAAATAATAAATAATCGTATAATAATATATCATCTTGAATATTTAAAATTAAGTATATGTGTTGTTTTCTTCTAAACATAACCCTGGTGCAATGGCTGCCAAATCATACATGCCAGCTATTGCTTTGATTTCATCCTCACCCTTGATTTTATAGCTAAAGTTCTCGAGTCAACATATGTTAGACTCCGGATTCATGCTAAGTAGTATTGCTAAAACTTCTCTTATGTGAATTTTCCAGGACATGGTGCCATCAACTGGTCAGCTTCTTGGAAGCTGTTTGGCAAATAGTCAAGATTAGGTTTTGCAATCATTAAAGAAACCCAACAATTTGACAAATTTTGGTTGAAAAGTCTTGGGAAAGTTGTGGCCACAACTATAATGCACAGCCACTTCCTGGTTCTATAAATAGCAGGCTAGACCTTCATGGCCAAATATACTGATATAGCAACAACCAAATGAATGCTAATCACTTGCTTGCTTTCATCTTCATCAACGGCCTGCTACTTTCACATACTACTTACGGGGCCACAGCAGATGTTCCTCATAAATTGAAGCTTGCTTCCAGGAGATTCAAAGTGTTTCCGCCGCTACTGCCTTCTATGCTTGGTACTACAACTAAATTCAAGAGCCCTCCTCCATCACCAGTACCACCACCGCAACCACCACCGCCATGGATGCCACCACTGCCACCTTGATCAGTGTTAGTACATGTGTCGGGGCCAGCTTAATTAGTTTAACTTGCAAGCTATATAGCTAATAACCTTATGAATACTTGGTAGAAATTGTATCAGCAATATTTGGCCTTAATTAATATCGTTGTTGCATGTGATTGATGTATTGAGTAAGGTTGCTCTCTAACTCAAACAATCTCTTATCTCTCTCTTTCAATGTAATTTATGGATGAAATTATTCTCATCAATTGGCCAATTTCTCTGCTTGCATTATGCAATTTTTAATGGACTAAGTTGATTGCCCTCCCCTTAAACAGTGGCTCAGAGTCCAGAACTTAACCAGAGATGCCATATGTAAAGATTCCGGGAGCCCTCATAATTCTACTCTTATAATTTTTTTTCTCCGAGAGTCGCTTAAAACGTGAATTTTGTGAAATATTAGCAGTACCCAGACGCTTTTTTTGCAAGTTTTCTTCGTCAAACCCAGACTTCTGAATAAGTTGATCTTGATTTTCACACTAAGAAAAAGGACAAGTAACAAATTTCAACTATAATTTGACTTTTGGGGCCCTTTTGTCTTCCTGAGAAAGTCGATTTTGATAACTTTCAATGCTCCTGCCTGATCTATAAAAGTCCAGATCTTTAATAGAGTTTTATCAATGATGCAATGGATGCGAATTCCTACCTGTTTTCTTTCGTCTTGATTCATATGTTGTTACTTTCACATACTGATTATATGGTCAAGGCTTCTGAAGCTGTTTCAGCCGTGTCCCATTTAATTATATGATAAGTCAGCTCACCCCATTCTAAATAGGAAGATGATTCTTTAATAAAAATAAATGATGAAAGAGATAAGACTAGTTAAAATTATTATAATTAAAAATAAAGATAAATATATCTTTTATTTGTTTTCTTTTTAATTCGTCTTTTATCTTATATATTTTTTAAATTCTTATATATTAAATTATTTTAAAAACTTTCAATTATTATAAATATATCCTAATGTATAATAAGGGATGGAAGAGAAAGGGGAAAAAGAATTTTTCTGCATGAAAGGAATGAAAATTTTTTGTTATCTTTATATCGAAGATGGAGTATAGATGAAAAAAAGTTTCTTCTACGAAGATGGAAACAAGGGTTAAGATATTCAACCCTATTTGTTGTCATCTCTTGTTATGATTTTTCTTACAATTTGATACTAGTGTCCAAGAAGAAACCTAGAAAGCCGCCACCATCTCCTATATTCAAATTTCCCATTTTACTACAAGCAAGGGCCATCGCTGCCTCTACCACCACCATCGTCAGGTCCACCGCCACATCCTTCCATAGAAGCATAGTGCATGATATGGTGCTGGTAGAGCTTGTTTCACCAATATTTGGCTACTCTTGTATGGTTTAACTAGTTCATTCAAAGATCTGAAACAATCTCTTGAACTTTCAATGCGATACTAAGCTGAATTTATTCAAATCAATCAGTCAATTCTCAACTAGATTTTAAGTGATTTTCAAGATCATGCTTTGACTAAAGACTAAACCTGGATCATGTGATTAGGTTTAAAATGTGATTGTTGACCGATGTTTCATATGATAGTGCATTTTCTGATGGGTTAGAATCTTTAGAAATTACAACTTGAGCAACGCAAACAAAATGATTGTGGACCTGCTGAGTTTGTTTGACCAGACCAACACAGTAGTTTTTAATTTCCAGAAAGCATATAGATTTGACAATTCGGAGTTTTGAACTCAACATATGTCGGATAGTGGGACTTTGATTTATCAAATATAATGATTATGGATTCAGATATTATATTTCCAAGGGTTTACTTGTCCGATAAAGTCTCCCGTATCACTAAAAAAATTTATATTTTTATTTGAGATATAATTATCATACTTCTCATAGACTAATTGAAATTAACCACTTCTCTAATTGTAAACCAAGTTAACCAATAGATGTATGGAAACATTTAGGCTCAAAGGTTTGCCCAAGTGATGGTAAACTTTATAAATTTAGCCTCTAACAGTAGTTTGAATGGTAAAAGTGAGTAATCAAAATAATAGAATATGTGTTTACAATTTATTAACGGTATATTAAAATCAAACTCTTGATTTACTTAGTACAGTAATATAGCTTGTAGAATCGATTATTAAACCTAGAGTTTACTCTGCTTAATATGATTTTTTCAACTTAAAAAAGTGACTCGATTTGGTAAATTTTTTTTGTTAACCCCAAAAAAAAAAAAAAAAGCTTTATGAATTTACATGAACCCTTGTCATTTTCTTCAATGGTCTCAACAAATGAAATGCACAATGCACGACCACTTTTCATTTCAACATAAATAATGTTTTTGTGTTTTTAATTTTAAATATTTAATTGAGTATTAAGATAATACATCATCTATATTTGATTGTATCTTATTATTAATTTAAATTCACTCAATCAAACTATAATATATTATTTCAATACCTAATTAAGTATTCAAAATTAAATACATATAAATACATTTTTTTTAAACTTATATGTATAATTTTTTTCTCCTCGATGCTAATATTCTCCTCTAATCATTTAATCTCTTTGCCTTCTATAAGATTGAATATAATGAAAACAACTTTGTTAATTAACTTAGATTGTTTGTAATTTTCACCGAGGGAGGGTTTCCATTTTGAAAATGTAAGAGAAGATGAGCGAATTTTTTTTTTATGCACACAAATCAATTGATTTTATGTAATATAAATTATCAATTTCTACATTTATAAGTTAAATATATTTCGACATAATATTAGAACTCAAAACTAAATATGTAAGTCTAAAACCTAATGTGATCCGGGCCTAATACTCTAACATAATCTTGATACCAAGTGATAATACATTTAACAAACGACAGGCTAACAACATATAATGGTTGCACTTGAAAAAATGTGTTAGAGACTAAAGTCTCACATCTAATAAGATCAATATAAATAAATAGTATATAAATATAGTACATTAGACCTTAACACAAATAAATTAATTTGGTATAATATAAGTTTCGATCTTCATATTTATAAACTAATAAAACGACAATTTAGGTATAACGTTATCCCTATTTTGATTTAGGGTTAAAAGAGATGATATTTTATTTCAATCCAAAAATTTGTCAAATTAATTCATTTTTACTTTGACGACTAAAGGAAGTATGAAATTAATGGCACCTCATTGCTGTTATTTTTCCATCTATAATTATTTTAAACCATGCGAGTTTTCATCATGCAAAACCGAAGTGGTGTTACTAATCAATGGTAAGTAGGGTTGGATTCGAATCGAGGCCGTTCGAGTTTGAGTGAGCTCGGTCGAGTTTGAGTGACCTTGGTCGAGTTTAAGTTCAAGTTCGAGCTATTCGTCAAATTTTTAAATTAAAATTTTTGATACAAAATAATATCATTTTGACTTATATGTATTAAAACGACATCGTTTTAATAACGAAAAAAGAATCGAATCGATTTAAACTAAATTTGAGCTTGGTTTTCAAGAGCTTGATGAGTTCAAACTCAAACTCGAGCTCAGTTATATGTAAAGTTCGAGTTTAACTCGGTTCGAATTTAATCCTAATGATAGGGTGATAACATTATATTATACGTATTAAATTTTAAATATTTAAATAATATATTAATATATAATATTTAAAATTAAATATACATTATTTTATTATTTATCCTAATAATTGTTTAGGCAAATGAAAGGAAAAATGAATTAGTACACGGGGATTAAGTTAATTATTTGATGGGGGAATCAATCAACCTAAATCTTTTCAACCACCATGTCATCGGAAATTTTTGACCTTCTCTTGTCAATCTTGGAACTTCTAATTTTCCTCCATCTGGGCAACGCAATAGGTGAGATGCATATAATATAATACGATATATAAATTATGAATAATATTATATACATATATATTTATTTTAAATATATTAAAAAATATATATTATTATATAATTAAATATTATTTTATTTTAATTTTAAATTATTTTATTACCAAAAAATCAGCTTCAGTCTAAATTAATAATATGGAAAGTTAGTGAATTATATTTTAACATAACTCCTTTAAAATGCGGTACTCTCTTAATTAAAATTATACTATATGGTAAAGTAGAAACTTTATTCCTACCGTGTATAATTTTTGACTTTGAAGTCTCTAAGGTCCACATATTTTTCAGCACTGGACTAATTAATTTATTTTATCTTCTTGGCAATGGATCTCAGCAATGAAAATCTAGCCACAAAATGTTCCCACATAATTATTATAAATAATACATGAAGTAGGCTGTAGGCATACCTATACTTACATAGCAGCTCATAGAAGTAACTATGGATATTTCTCGTCACTTGCTTTTGCTCTTGCTGTTCCATGTTGTGTTTCTACTTAATGCTTCGCAGACAAGCAAAGGCTACAGACTTATGGCCACAGTGGTCGATGATATGAATGGTATTGAAGCGGTTTCTCGTCGTGAATTATCTGCCCAAGTGAAGATTACTGACACAAGCAAGAGACTTAGGAGGCCATTGCCACTGCTTTCTGTGCCTCCTCCAGTTCCTGCAATTGCAGTAGCACCTGTTCCTCCGCCCCCCAAAAGCCCTCGCGCTTTCTTGTCTCCACCTCCACCGCCACAACCATTTTCCCTATCACCACCACCCCCAGCCAGCCATGAAGCTCGCGTTATGTATAGCAGCTCGTGTTATTTATTGTCTTTGCTTTCATGTAGTTCTGTCTCCTGAAATCATAGCTGGGTATAACAGGAGATGCCACGTATGTAGCATTTTAGAATAAACAAGAGAAATGCAGTTAATATTAAATTGGTCAGTTTCTCTGAAATAGTAGAATTTGGGCACCTGTCAAGATTATGATGATCTGACCGAAGACTGGGAGTATGCTTGTGATTAGGGATGAAAAACCTGGATCATGCGATTGTATTTTAACATGCACAACTTCATTAGTTAATGTTTCTGATGATTTTGTATTTTGTAATGGTTTAGAAGCTTTACAGTTTGGATTGGAATATTAATGTAACAGCGTTTGTGAGTTATTGTTGACCACAGCAGTATAATTTCTGTATCATATTTTATTTGAATTTGCATAGAGCATTTTGTGATACATGTGCATCTATCAGAATTAACTACTGATCTCTTCAAAATCGATTAGGACATTTTAAAGGAAACCAGTTGCTTTTGAGTCACCACCACGCAACCCTAGCCTCAAACTGTTGACTTTAATCTTATCCAATTAAAGGATGAATCGGTTCGAGTAAAGTTTCTTGTTATCAGAAACAAAAAAATAAAAATTCCCCATTTTATATCCCTAAATTTCCTCTCATGGATTTGGGAAACTTATATTATGTTTAAGGATAAGCTCGATATTTGTTTAATTAATGTTGATCAGTTAATTTATTTATGAGTAAGTCGTAGTTTTATTTTACTAAAATTGAGTCGAACTTAAATTTAAATTTAATTGTGGTTAGTTCAATTAATTCATAAACTTACGGTTTGATTTAAGTAAAAGAATACTAAATTTCTAAAAGTTTTAAATCATTATTTTTTGATGGATAAATATATAAATTATTAAGCTTTGTCTTTTGAAAATTAAAGGATAAACAATACTTTTTAGCTAAACCTGAGTAAGTTGTTTTTGTCTTAAACTCAAACGTGAACCATGCTTTACCGATTCGACAAGCTCAAATTTGCATTCTAACATATCTTAATTCGTGCCATTGCCAATTTTTTTTTTTTGGTCTATCTGCTATTGAATTTGATTCTCATTATGGCTTCTCTGTTGAAATGAAGGTTGGGCTTGGTAGTAGAATTTTGAGGCCACGGAGAATACCAACGCTTGGGCCCTGTCCACCAACCGGTGCCAGAGGACCCTTTTTCGATATCATTTCCGGGCTAGCTACTAAATCTACAACCGCCATCATCATCACCAGAACCTCATGAAATTCAGTAGATAATTATCTTCTCCATTTCCTTGCTTAATCTGTCTCCTGCGGCTCTGCTCCCTCACTAACATTTTAACCCTTTTGGACTGTCCTAATGGGCCAGTTCATGAGATGGTCTATTGTTGGACTTAATGAGCTTAATGGTTACTAAAGGGCTAAATAGATTACCAAAAGGTTCGTGCCGCATCCCAACAAATGGCAATACATTTTATGGTTTAATCAACCGTATGCAGAAAATTCTTGGCTTTACCTGTGTACATCTTCACAATTTAACACTCTACGTAGAAGCTAATGGCTAGGCATCTCCACTTGCTCCAGTCTAGTTAATTTAATACATTATCCTAACTTGAAAAAAATATACTTAAGTTCAGTAACCAATTTTATAATTACTTAATTAGATATTAGAAAAATTCGAAATTTGACTTTGATATATTATTAAAGAAGATTTAAACTTATATATAAAACTTTTTTGTCACTCTAACTACCCTACGAAAATAACTAAAAAAAGATTCTACGTAAATAAGTTGTGGTGCTAATCGATTTAATGCCCTCATCAAGCTGCAATTCTATGGTTTGCTACTATTGCTTGAAGCCGCTGGCATTGACGTGTTGAGCGCCAACATTTCAACACCATTAACTATGTTGATAATGAAAACTGGAAATATGAAAAATATTGATTTTTCTGAATACTGCTAGCTAAGAAGTGGACAGGGTTAAAACTCAGTTAAAGTACGGGAGAAGCAAAAAATAGTATTAGCAGAGATAAAGATTCGATTAGAGAAAGACAAAACGGGGAGTTTTTTCTAACTCTTTGGAAGAAAGATTGAAGAGATTAGGGCTAAATTCCTCTTGTTCTTGAGGCATCAGCAGAAGTCTCTTATTTAAGAATTTTCTTCCCACGGACTAAAATAATCACCTAGGATTCAACAGGTCTTTCTGAAAATTTTCCAGGAAAAAGGAAAACAAAAGAAAGTTGACATTGTAAAATCCAGCGGACAAGTAAATTCTGCATGATTGAACGTGCATTTGGTACAGAAGCGAAGACTTTTTTACAGTCCGTACAAAAAAGAATAAATCATATATAAAAACATATAATTTATATACATAAAGATAATAAAATATGTTATTGTAAAGTTAAATAATTTTAAATTAAAAATAAAAAAATTTAATCATATAGTAATATATGTTTTATACCTAATTTGATATAAATTTTTTGTTGTAATTCAAAATAAAATAATTTAAAAAAATATTAAAAAACTTGCTTAATATAAAGTAAGTCTTGAAATACGCTTTCAAGATTTATCAACATGTGTATGTCCTATGTGTTTATATATTTCCAGGTATGGTATGAAATTGAGTAATATTATATACATAATTTTTATATATAAATAACGATATGTCATCATGTGATTGGATAATTAAAAATTAAAGATAAAATAATACTTAATCATATGGTGATACATAATTATTTATACATATTATGCTCATAATTTTATTAGTATACAATCTATTTTAAATTTAATGAATACTTAATAAAAGGTAATTATATATATGTAAGTTTTATTATCCTTAATGATAATTTTATTGAAACTGATTTTACTTTGATGAGCAAGACTGGCGTGTACATAAAATCAACTTTACTAATGAATGGTCCTACGATGAAGTTGAAACTGGGATCCTTCATTCATTATCTCTAAACAAATTTACAAAAATTAAAAATAATAATAATAACTAGAAAATTAGAGCCTCAAAATCGGCAACATCACTGAAACATAAACAAAGAGAGAATTATTTTTAATTAAAGTTGCAGCTAGCTTCTGATAGACTTAATAATTCTTCCAAGTACTCAGCTCCCAAATCTTCCAGCACCACGAAATTCTCTAGCTGCTTCTCTTTCTCTTTCCTCTTCTTCTCACTCTCTCTTTTCTTTTTCATTGAGTGTCTCTTTTTCAGTGACAGAACAGGCGAGCATCCCTCTTCAAAGTTGTACTTCATTTCCACAAGTGATTCATAAACTTTCTTGGCCGGAAAATTGAGTATTGCCATTGAACCTTTCATAGCAAATGCAGCTTGATCATAAGCTAAAGCTGCAGCCTCTGCAGTGTCGAAGGTTCCAATCCAAACCCTTACCCCATTTCTCGTCGAGTCTCTTATCTCGGCTGCATATTTTCCCCATGGTCGCTTTCTTACTCCTCGGTAAGAAACTTCTCTCACAGCAGGCTCCCCTTCATGAGCTTTAGCTCTCGAACTTACTTCCTCGTTGAAACAATTTGTGGGGGCTTCATTGAGGAGCCCAAAGAGGAGCATCTCTTGGGAGTCATTTTCATTGAAAGGAAGGTGTTGGTCATAGAAATTTTTATTGAAAGTGTTTGAAGATAAAGAAGATTCAAGAGAATTAGTTGTGGCAGAATAAGAAGAAGAAGATGATAGCTCAGGAGAAAATTGAGCATAAGGGTATTCAGAGAATGAAGAATCCATGAATGAAAACTGAGAGAATTTTTTCTTGTTTTCTTGCAAGTTTGAAACCTCAATTTGAAGATTCAGTGTTTATATAGAGAGTAAAAGCTAAATAATATATGATGGATTAAGAGATGAAAGGTGGCAAGAATGCATGAACATGAATAATATTGGTGGGACTCAACAGGAAAATTTTGGTCATTGTTGGGACCCTAGAGGGAGTTAATGCACGTGAGTCAAACGATGATAAATTAATGGCAGGGAAGCTCTTAAATTTTTGGGCATGGCGGCCAGGTCAGATGGTTCTCAAGGTGACGTCAGATTGATGATTTTATCTCACCATAATTGCCCACTTGGCAACTAGCGTCTCCTCTCTTTCTGGGTTCATGAACCTTCGGTTTCAAGTATTTTGCTTTGTGTTTTCTAATAGTGTTGAATAATTTTGAATAGGAGATAATTATATAATAATAATAATATATATTTAAAAATCTAATTGAATTTTAAAAATTGAGTGTACATTCCATCACTATTAAAACGATAATGAACTTTAAATCAATACAAATCTTTCTGAAATTTTCTTTACATGTAACACAATACAAAGACTAGTGGATGAGCAGACGCCAATCAAAATCTTTCTTTAGATTCGTTCGTATGTATTTGAGTAATTTTGATCAAAATATGAAGAACATCGTTATCTATTGCTGTCAATATTTTGTATTTACCAGTCCAGTTTTACATGTATAAAAGGTTATAATTTTCTTTTTCACTTGAAAATAGTGACAACTGACAAACCAGAACGGACTGAAACAAGTTCATTACTTATCTTCTTCTACTCCCAGTTTTCTCATATATAAATTAACACTAGATCTTGGATGCTGAACATATGGCCAACAATACTAACCATATTAACCATTTGTTTAAAGCAAAATATAGTGGAAAAAGAGTCGCTGAATCAATCATCAATGGAGAAAATTATTCAAAATCCTTGAGTGGGAATAAAACTGGTGACTTGTGTTCAAATTCAGGGACACTATGATCCCTGGAAATTAAAAAAGAAGCAGTTCTTTTTTTCTTTAGTGAATAATTGGCTGCTATTTGGTCTTCAATAGAGTATTGACCAATTATTATTTGCAATTTATTTAAAAATACGTGAAACGAGGAAACTAATAAGAAAATGAGCTGATACTTTGTACCACGATTGATTAACAAATGAATAAATATGCGCGAGCGTGACCCTGATTAAGATGTTGATAAAGCCGGTCTGGCTGATTGGCTTCAATAAGGTTGAGTCAATTCAATTCACTTTATTAACCAAGTGGGTAGTTTTTATTGGCTATGGCCTAATCTATGCTCAACTTTGGTCATCCTAATTCCTACACCACAAATGTTTGGTTGCCCAGAAAATATGCAAGAAAACGAAAGAAACTATAAAAAAAACTGTAATCTATAAAGCTATGGCCCATCTACTTTTGACCATTAGCCAAGCCATATTTTTATAATATAATCTTATCATGTATTAAATTTCTAGTGTGGTAGAAATACAAGTGGATTAATAGTTAGAAGTAATTAAATTTGACAAGTTTATATATGAACAGTTGAGTATTTTCCTTTAATATTAAAATAAGTTCGATTCATGAACCTGACGAAGATGTTTTTAACTTATATTGTTGGATTTAATATTTAATCGCACATCATTTTCGCCCTAAACTCACCATGTGAGTTGAAATATTTGAAAATCAGAAGAAAGAGATTGAAAACATGGGAGAAAATTCATACGTGATTACAAAAGATTGGAAATGTGCATGAACCTATTTAGTTTCAAAGCTCAAAAAGGGCAAGGTTGCTGTCATTTTGAACCAAAATGAATCCATTCGTGGTTGCTCTTAATTTTGCACATTGATTTAACGTGACAAATTACATAATGGCTTTATAACAAAAAAAGGAATATTTAATATGGTCAAAATAATAAAAGTATGAGTATCTAGTTTTGAATATTTAATTAGATATTCAAATTATATATTACTATGTGATTGAATAATTTTAAATTAAAAAAAAATTATATCTAATAACATAATAATATATCATCTGAATACCCAATTAAATTCTTAAAATTAGGGTTTGTAGCATTACACTGCTCAAAATAATTCTCTAAACCCATTTTCATAATTGGTTGGCCATCTGGGTCCCAAATGAATAATTTCTTTTCGCTGTTGAAGGCCAACACAGTGGAAGCTTCTAATCTAAGTTTTGGTTCATCGCCCATAGATATTGTATTATAGGTAATTACAAAGGAATACGACAAGTACAACTTTAATTGTAATCTTTGAAATAGGCGAATTTGTTGGTCTAAGGAAAAGTACTGTTTGATAATACGGCTATAATTTTTATTTGAAGCAAGATTCACCATTTATTCTTAAGAATAGTCCTTTGTTTTTTGTCTTTTTTATACACTGGAATGACACAATCATTAGATTGTGAGATGTGTAATGATAAGAGTGGATGTGTATGAATTTGTTTGGAAGGTGAGAAAGTGCGGGAGAAAGTGGGGAGAATATATTATATGGTGCTGGAGGGGAGGAAACCATTATCCAGCAGTAGATAACCCTAGCTAGTTGAAAGGATCCTGCTGAATTAATTAAAGGCAACAAAGCTATAGTGAGTATAAAAAATATTCTAGTCTCTTTTTCATCTTCATTTCTGAGAAAGGATAATTTATTTCAGAACCATGATGCAAGTTATAATCTTTAACAAGATTATTGGACGCTCTAATATTAATTTCATGGAAAAACCCTACTTTAATAGCATTTTATAATCATATCTTAAGAGATTTCAATCCAAATATAAATATAATTACACTATAGATTATATTTATGAATCAACTATAAACCCTAAATCCTAATGAATAATATAACTTTTTCAATAGTAGATAATTGAGTTATGTTAATATGTGATTACTCGTTTGTAATTTAAATATGGTGACATCGAAAATAAGAGATTTAATTGTTTAGTTCATATTATATATAAGCAAGTAGCAACTTCGCTAATATTGTTCCTCAATGAATAAAAATTTTGAGAGATGTTTTTTCTGAAATTCCTTTATCATTCTCACTCTCACTCAATATATCAAAATACTTAATGTTAGTCTAAAGTATTTTTTGAATTCATCTTAAACCAAAGCTAGCAAATGCCAAACCCACTAAAGAACCCTAGTGAAGAAATGTAATGATCCAAACATTTTATGTTTCTTTAACGCAAATTATTGAGTTAATCAAGAACAATTTTGACCATAAAATAAGGTTTTCTATGCAATTCAATGCCAATTTAATCCAGTAAAACCCAAATGATTGTGAAGCCACTTTCTCTTATATATGTCAATTTCCAGTAGCATGTTTAATATTAATATGGGCTAAGCTACTATTTAATCTTTGTTACGAGTTTCATTTTCTAACATAATTTGGTGGGTCATCCAAATGCTTTGAGGATTCAAATAAAATTTGGAGAAGTATTTGAAAGTCATAGGAAGTTCAAAGTTCAAAAAAGAGAGGCTTTTTGGTCAAAAGTTTCAATGTGGTTTATGGATGGGGCCAAGACAGAAGCTTTAATGTAATGTTTCAATCAACGCATCACAATATCTTTCCTATATAAATATCAATAAAATTATATATACCTATTTTTAATACATAAATAGATATATATTTTATATATATTATTAAGTTATTAGTGATTTTAAATTAATAATAAAATAATATCTAATCACATAATAACAGATCATGTGTATACTCAAAAGTGGGTATTATAACATTTTATAAGATTACTTAAAAAGTTTCATTGTGGTTTGTGGAAAGGGGTCAAGATAGAAGCTCTAATGTAATGTTTCAATCAACACATCACAATATTTTTCATGTATAAACATTATTAAGAATAGTACTGATTATTTTGATGAGTAATGTTATATATACTCATTTTTAAGTATATAAATGAGTACAAATATGATATATTATCATGTGATTGAATGTTATTTGATTATTAATTTAATATTATCCAATCACTTGACGGGGTGTATCTATTTGTGTACAGAAAAATTTGGTACGCATGATTTTATTGATGTTGGATTAACAATTATGATGAATAGAAGTCTAACAAATAAGTGTATGTATCTAAGAGGATTAGTACTCTTTAATCAATCCAAATTGTTAGACATTAATTAAAATCATTTTCAAAATTTCCTTTAGATAATATTTTTTTTTTCCAAATTTATTTATTAAGTCCATTATCCCTAATTTTCTCCTTAATTCTCAATGTTCATTTTCTACTTATTTTCCATCAAATTCTTATACAGTTCTTTTTATTATACTATACTTCAATTTCCATGAGGTTTAATATCAAGCTATCAAGGGATAAAATTTTGAATTAATTTTTCCTTTTTTTTTTTTTTTATCACTCTCTTATATATTGCAACATTAGACAATACTTTAAGCATCGATAAAATAAGTTGAAATTAGGAATTGGGAAAAAAGTGTTAAGAGAAAACCTAATTTTGATTTGGGAAAAAGGTTGTAACGAAAAAATAATTAAGTTTTGAAAATGAGAAAATTTAACATAATTAAATTTATAGGGTTATTTTTTTATATTAAATGAGATTGAGAAAGATTTATTCCTTTTTTTAATTATAAAAGAGGCATACTTACAAGGATGGAGGGTTCAAATTCACATCACTCCTGACCTTTTGTTACTAGTGGGGATGGATTTAATTTGAGTCAATTGATTATTGATGTCGTGTCGGCACTAGAACTTGCATTGCAAATGACTTTTTTTTTTTTTTACTAATTTTTTCCTTCTTCCATGGTATTGTTCATCTTCTCTCATTTTTTTTTGTTTATTAGTTTGTGCAAATCATACTTAAGTTTAAATTAACTATTTTGAATTCAAATTAAATTCAATTTGAATCCATCTTTAGTTATTAGCGATTAAGAAGTTAAATGGACCAAGACAACTCAAACCCTACCAGCCCAAGGCTAACAAGGCACACGTCAAAAATTATACAAGCTGCCCATACATCTATATAATTGATTTAGTAAAGAAATTGAGAATATATTATGTCTACTTTGTTTTTTTTTTTTAATAAATAAAAAGTATATTAACAAAGAAACAACAAGGCAACAAGAAAATTTCGGGAACAAACAAAACTCACCCCGTTAAAACGGACAGAAAACCAAAACAAACCAAATCTGACCCAACTAGGGTAGGACAAAACAATGACAAACATAGATTACTTTGTTACCTGTATTTGACTTGGCCCACTTGGGAATAACATGGACCCATTTTGATTGGGCTTGAACCAGACCCCTAGTCAGATCTAGGGCTTGCTAGCCAAACTTTTCAGACTAGGCTAAGGAGACCTATGGACTTGCTGCACCCATAAAGAGCCCGGGCTAAGTCCATCCAATATCGGCCTTTTTTGAACAGCCCATGTAAATTTCATGAGGCCCACAACAGTAACTACGATCTCTCCATCTCTGAGAAATATCAAACTGAATAAGATAAGGCAAAAATCAACAGTCGACACCCCTCTCAGCATCCTCTCGCGCAGCAACATGCTCTGTGTAACTATAAACACCCTTTCCCTAAAACCATTCACATCTCCCTTCACTCACAACAACCTTTTCCTTCTAAACCCTTCACCTTTTCAATTTTCTTCTTCTAAACCCATTCTCAGGTCCATCTCTGCTCTCATCCTACCCCCAAATTCCCAACAACAACGACCCCAGAGACAGCTTTACCAGCCGTTTAGACCGCCCCCTTCTCCGATCCCATCCAAATTTCGCAATCTAGACACTGCCTCTCGTCTCGAAGTCCTCGCCAATCGCCTGGGCCTCTGGTTCGAATACGCCCCCTTAATTCCCACCCTGTATCAGGAGGGTTTCACCCCTCCTTCTATTGAAGAATCCACTGGAATTTCTGGGGTTGAACAAAACCGACTTGTCGTTGCTGCCCAAGTGCGGGATTCCCTCGTCGAATGCAATGCTGACCCGGAAGTTCTCGACTTTTTCGGCACCGGTGGTGCGGAGCTTTTGTATGAGATAAGGCTGTTAAGCGCCTCACAACGGGCCGCCGCTGCACGCTATCTTGTTGAGAATAATTGTGATGCTAAAGGAGCACAAGATTTGGCGCGTGCGGTGAAGGATTTTCCACGGAGGCGTGAGGAGACAGCCCGGAAGAAGTTTAATTATGTTCTTCCAGGTGATTGCTTGTCTTTCATGTATTATAGGCAAAGTAAAGAGCATAAAAATCCATCCGAAGAGAGAACAAGAGCTTTAGAACTTGCATTGCAAGTTGCTGAGTCTGATGAGGCTAAAAATTTGATAGAGAGAGAGTTACAGGAAGATAGCGAGGAGAAGGACGGTAAAGAAGAAGAAATTGAGAGTGGGGTTCATGTTCCAGTTGTTAGATTAAGGATTGGTGAGGTTAGTGAAGCAACTAGTGTGGTTATTCTGCCTGTTTGTAGTGAGGAGGAGAAGGGAAAAGGGATTTCTGAAGCACCGTTCGAGTGTAGGAGTGAAGGAGAGTTTGGAGTGGTTGCGGCTGAGAAGGGGTGGAACAGGTGGGTGGTGTTGCCAGGGTGGAAGCCTATTGTGGGGTTGGGAAATGGTGGAGTGGTTGTGTCGTTCAGTGATGCAAGAGTGTTGCCATGGAAGGCGAATACGTGGTATAAGGAGGAGGCTATTTTGGTGGTTGCAGATAGGAGCAGGAAGGTGGTAGAGGTGGATGAAGGGTTTTACTTGGTGCAGCTTGAAGATGGTGAGTTGAAGGTGGAAAGAGGGTTGGCGTTAAAGGAACGAGGAGTGGAAGAAAGTTTAGGGACTGTGTTGCTGGTGGTTAGGCCACCAAAAGAAGAGATTGATGATCAATTGAGAGATGAAGATTGGGAGTGAAATGAATAGTATTTCGGTTGAAACTTTACACTCATTTAGGAATTTAACAAGGGTGGAGCCTAAAGAGTGCGATCATACAGTCTTCATATCAATGGCCTGTGGCAGGATTTTTGCAACTTGTTTTGATGCTGAAGGATGGCCCTAGCAGCAGTTAATCCTGTTGTTTGTAATACTCTACTCAATTTGTTTACTAAGAGACCGGTTATTTTTTGATTGTGTATGCTGCTTGTAGTTTATCAAACAACTTAAAATTACTACAGAAATTTTGCTGAATTGCAGCATATGATGTGCACTTTATATTTGAGCACGTAATGTGTCTAATTTCCTTCGCCGTTGCAACATACTGCAAATTTTTTCTAGAGCGTATGATGTGCCACAGGTTTATTTTCCATCTCATTCACGATGGCTGCCTTGAGCGTTTTGATTAACTGAAGTGATTGACTGAGCCTGAAAATAAAGAAAAAGAATGGCCAACGATCAGCGGCAACAAGCCTCAGCTTTTACAGGGAATGAGCAGGACAACTATGACAAAGAAAATGAATTGAAGGCTTTTGACAATACAGAAGCTTGTTAAAGGTCTTGTTGACACCGGAATACAAACAAGTCCCAAGTTCTTTGTAGCACCAGCTGAGGAGACTTGCAGTGAAAAAGGGGATTTTATTCAGACCCACCTAAGCATTCCAGTGATATATCTCAAAGACAGGGAATAGGATCCTGATGGGCTTTACCGAGTAGAAGATCATATGCCAATTGTCTAAATTATATGTTGGTGTTATCCTTTGCATTCTGAATAAAATGCTCGGTCCCCAAGTTTATGACGCAGCATTACTAATACATAGGGGCTACGTTCAGCATATCAATAAAGAGGGCTGAAACATAATCCTTCTCTTTTTTTTTTCTTTTTCCCTCTAAAATCATCAATAAAAAGTAAAATACATGGACTACAGAACCTGATAATTCCTATGGCCGATCAAGAAAATATTAGATGTTTAAGGCAGTAAGGCATCACTCATTCATACATACATATATACAAGACAATAAGTAATGAACATGATACAAGCTAATTATTATGTAGATTAAAAGGCAGGAAACAAGTTCATTTTTGGCTTCAAAAGTGCCATTATCATACGCTACACAGTAGCTACGAACCCTTTCAATTTTGGGTAGAAAAATAAAGCTTACATATCAAAGAGGCTACCGAACAACATCTACCACATTTTCTCCTTATCATCAATTCTCGGATATTTGACCACAGTCTTCAATAAGAACTGGCTGGGAAGTCCTCCCACTGTCGGAACCCACCTTCTCCATCTCCTTGACAACACTATAGCCATCTACAACTTTCCCAAACACAACATGTTTGCCATCAAGCCACGGTGTCTTCTCAGTGCATATAAAGAACTGTGAACCATTAGTGTTAGGTCCAGCATTAGCCATTGAAAGAATTCCAGGCCCAGTATGCTTCAGCTTGAAGTTCTCATCAGCAAACTTCATGCCATATATGGATTCTCCTCCAGTTCCATTACCCCTGGTGAAATCTCCTCCCTGACACATGAAGTTTGGGATTATGCGATGAAATGCTGAGCCCTTATAGTGTAGCGGCTTTCCAGACACTCCAATCCCCTTCTCACCAGTGCATAGGGCCCGGAAATTTTCAGCAGTTTTTGGTGCAACATCTTTATATAGCTCCATCACTACTTGGCCCATCTTCATTTTTCCAATCACAATTTCAAAGAAAACCTTGGGATTTGACATTTTACCTATCCAATAAAAACCAACCAGATTTAATTAATCAGCTTTTGTTTAAATAATGAGTTGTTACCATTTTCATCTTAAGAACAGAAAAACTACAAGCCACACACAGAACATTCATAAACTAATTACAAAAATTATTCTGTAAATATCTAACCAAAATTCAGTCTTCATCAATATCAGAAAAATTAGGAATCTTGTCCATAATTTTAACAGAACAAAACACACATTCTCAAATATCAACAATTCACCTACTGTTATCTAAAAGTTCAGGGACTTCCTCTATTGACAATATAAAAAGTATTCTACTTATTAAGAATCCAATTATGTGCAACCCAAAAAATGAAATAAAATAAAAACAAGTAGAATAGAGAACAAAAACAATACAATTATTAAAAGCAACGTGCCTCGTTGAAGCAGTAAAAAGAATGTTAATCATCCAACAAGAATTCCAGATGCAACATTGTAAGATATAGCAAAAGGGCATTAATCAAGAGGATGATTTAATGATCTAGCACAGCTTTTGAGCTCACAGACTTTGAAAAAATCATCTGCAAGCCTTCGATATGTGCTTTTCAAAATAGCCCATAAACACATGCATTTATACACAGAACAAGAGAAATAAACAAAGATTCATAAGTCAAATGCAACATACAAAGGTTAAAATGACGATATGATAGAGAAATGGAGCACCTTGCACTAAAATTCGACCGGAGACGATTGCGATTTAAGCTACGATGAGCATATATATTGGAAGAAATTAGGGTCTAGGGTTTATCCAAACTCGGGACCAGTATTTTGGGCTTCGTTCGGTTCGGCCCGATCCACCGAGGTTTGATACGAAAATACTATTGCACCCCTGTCTTGCCTAAGAGGAAGAAACAGAGCTATCATTGCCAAAGACTCACGGCTTTCATACAGCTGCAGGCATTCTGATGTCGTTGGTTGTGTAGAAACTCCTCATATATGGCAATTTTTAGCAAGGTGCACACTTATTTCCATGTATAAAATTCAAGAAATTGCGGGAAATTTTGAAGGTTCTGGTCCTTTCATTGATGTGTTCCAAATGAGATTCAGCATCCTTAAAAATCAGTTATTCCATCTGTTCATTTACTGAAACTAATTTACACTGTTCATATGAGAGTTTTTCTCTGAGTTCGAGGTTCAGAAACTAGTAGACCACGTTACTCTTTTAAACTTAAACAAATTAAGCTATTAACACATTGGAAACTTTTGTCAGCCGATACCAACTATAACTCTATGACGCCAAACACACAAGATATATCACCATCAAGCAATTTTACATGTGAGTATCAGTTAACATAAGTTGTATAATTGAAAGTACTACAGATTTAAAATATCTGAAGCTCATCAAACAGTTCCAAGTGCCCTTCTTTGAATGAATTCTCATCATCAGTGACAGGGAGCAAAACAAAATACATGATAGTTAAGTATCAACCAAGCCACTGTTGAGCTCGGCGATCCCCACCACCTCCAACAGAATGCCGAATACTAATCTTTTCATTAGCATATTTTTGTTGAAGCCATTCAAAACCATTTATATCAAGTTTCCCAGTTACCGATTTCCCTTGCTTCCTCCGAGTTTGTTGCTCCCTTATAGAAGCCCAAAGTTTCTCAATGGCATCCCTTTGTCTAGATGTAAATCTTGCTACATTATCGAAGGCATGCTTCACCAGGATGTCTATCACTGTTTGGCACCTAAAAATGAAAAAAACATCTCTTAGAATGAAAATCATAGAATTTAAGAGGCAAGTATAAAACACTGTGAAGGAATAGAGGTTTTTTTATCCATTAGGAGCATAACGCAATGAACTTACCATGGAGTTTTGTAACGTCGTGCAGCAATCTCTAAACAAGTAATCAAGGCTTCTCTCTGCCCCTTGAGAAACCTCTTATTTTCTTCCTCTTCCTCCTTCCTGATACTGTCTGCTGTGTCTTTCTTAACCTTTGTTCTGTCATCCTTCTTTGTTTTGTTAGACATTAAAGCATCAAGCCCAAATGGATCAGACTCGTCCTTGTTATTTCCTTCTTCTAGGGAAGCTGAAAGCATATCCTGCTTACATTGATCGTCTTCATTAGTTATTTCTGCATCATCTTTCAGTGCCACAGCTTCCTCAACATCATCATCCTTAGTTGCCACTGGAAGATTAGATATGATCTCTTTTATCTGTGTAGATGTTTTAGAAAACTGCATGAAGGTAAACAAAAGCAAAAGCATGAGCATAAACATATTTCAGCGGTAATGAAAATGAGAAATAGTATATAGGTACCACACAACTTTTTCCAGGTATGCTTGTTTTATCTCATTGCAGGCAGTCCAGGTAAATTAGTTTTGAGTTGTTTTGACTGTCCTTTCCTAAGCTTCCTGATTAATGAAAGAATTAACAATAGTAGAAGTATGAGATAAAAGTTGGGAAAATTTAATGAATGAGTCTAAAAGAGATCACTTTATCGGCCACACATATTTTTTCACTTAGGTGCTGTCTTTGACTAACTAGTAATTACCAAGAGCATCCAACCAGATCTACTAATTTATACATCTGAAATCCAATGTTATATTGCAGCATCAATGTGCTCAAAACTGCAATAACATGTTGCATAACCAGACATTTCCCATCACCAAAATAATTTAGAAACAACGATCTGACAAATGACTGAATTGAAGTGCATACCACAAAGCTGTCATCAGTGAACAAGTCATTTGCTACCACTGTTCGAATTGTCCATTTAGTTAATTGGTTCTTCTGCTTCTTACTGAGGCACTACAAGAAAACAAAATGGTAAGATAACCTCAAGAGAAATAATATCCCTATATTCCTAAACAGAATAATTCTATATTAAAGGAAAGTTATATCTTACTTCAGCTGCACCTTGTGCCGCAGAGAACAATGCATGATAATCTGCTCGCACTGAAGCATCCGTGCATGAAGTGGGTGATGACATTGCAGCCTCCAGTATGGCAAAAAAGTGGTCACTGGTCCCTGGTTTCACACTTCCAGCCTGAATCAACTGTATGGCAAGCTTCGAAGCCTTACCAAACTTTGCAGGGTTCTTGATATGTGATGCAATTTTCTGCATGGCATCAATAACTTGCTTTTCCGAGGCATCTGTTGTTGTTTTAAACCTCAAGGTCTTTTGAGGTAAGGTGTCTGAGAAACAACATTGAAATTTAGGTTCTTTAGCACTTTAATTGCAGAAAAATATTACACAAACAAGTGTATACTATATAAACAAGCAAACAAAAGAGGATAGAAATCCACATTTGAGGCCTTTACAATCATTTCCCTTCCTAATTATATCGAACACTTAACTAGGTTGTCTAACCTAATGATTAGGCTCATTTTGCAAAGATCTATGTTTTCCAGGTCCATTATAGCTCACGCACATAATTAGAACTTCAATTTCTTTCATTTTTCTTAATTTTCCATGTAACACAACATAGTGAATCGTCATTCTGCCCTCTAGAAGTAACGAAATTTGACAAAGCCTAGCCAATGTAGCATCACGAAAACCTAGAAACTAGGAAACAAACTAAAGATCAAGGCAACTGAAATTCTCCATAACATAAAATTAATGCACTAAAATTTGGGTTTTTTTTGTTGCAATAATTGAGACCCAATAAAAACAAAACCTTCAATAACTAACCTTAACCCAAAAACAAAAAAGGCCAACCATATAGAGTTCCTCTTCAACTAAAAACAACATGACACTGCATAATAACGAAAACCCAGATGAAAAAAAAAAAAAAAAAACTAAAACCCATCTGCAGAGCACTTTTTGTGCCAACGAAAAGCTAGTCCCAGTTCAAAGTTCTGTTTCAAAAACAAAGAAGAAGAGCGATCACATACAGCCCAGATAATTAAAATGCAAGGAAAACACGATGAATCACCTTCTGGGTTAGTTTTAGGTTTCTTGAGGGCACTTTTCAGGCTAGGGGCTGGGGCTGGAGCTGGAACGGGAGAGGATTCTCTTTTCTTCTTGTATGTGGTAGATTGTTGTTCTTGCTCCGATTCATGCTCTCGATTTTGTTGCTGAGACGAGGGTGGTGGTAATCCCTCGAATAAATTGTCACCCATTCACACAAAAACTAGTTCCCACTCGATTTCACCCTGCAAATCAAAACAAGCTCAAGTTTTCTGCCCGAAAGAACAACGGAGGAGACTGGCAAAGAGGAAAAGAAGAACCTTCGCGTCCTGTAAACTGTAAATAGCAGAAAACCTCCAAATTGGAATATTTCAGAAAACATCACGCGTAGTTGAAAATTTCACAAACCCCCCGATACGCGAGCCCCGCGTGGTGAATCACAAATTACCACAAACACCACTCCTCTTCATCCCCCACACACCCCCCCCCCCCCCCGGGGCGGAGGTATAAGATTTGGGCCTACAATTAGATTACCAGATGCCCACCAAGAGTTATAAAAGTTTCGGCCCGTACAAAATAGGTGTAGTTTATTTAGTAATTTGGTTTTTGGGAGCAATTGAAGAAGGCTTGGGTTTAAATAGAACTACATTTTATAGCTTGTGCTTGTTTTTTCAGACGGGAGAACCACCATTTTTTACAAGTCAATTATTTTTGGTTGAGCTCGAGTTTAGCCTCTCATAGCTCAAGCACGATTGAGTTTGAGTTAATTTGATTTAAATCTAATATTAATTTAAATTAAATTAAATCCAAATGAAGATTAATTCAAGTTTGATTTTAATTTAAAATGACAAACTTGAATTAGTTTGAATGTAGAATAATGATGTTGAGAAAATGACAAGTCATCAATAAAAAGGAAAAAACTCATCAAAAAAAGAATTAAAATCAGTGAAAAATAAGAGTTTTAATGAAGTATTATCAACAAACTCTTGAAATCAAGTTAAAGTTGCAAAGTTGGAGTTTAAGCTTAAGTTTAGGTCTTTCAAATTAACTAAAAATTCGAGTTTTAATTGACTTGATTCGAATCCATCCCTAATTGATGTACGAAAAGAGTACTAATTTAGAAGTTCCAAAATTTGTAAAAATTTAATTAAATTCATTTAATTAAGAAATTAAACTCAAGCCTTCTATCCTTTCATAAAGTATTCCAGTTAGTAACAATAATAATAATTATCATCTCTTACGAACTAACCCAATTAAATTAACAATAAAACTATATATATTTATTTTAAATACATAAATATATACATATTTATATGTGTCATTATATGATTAGGTATTTTAAATTAACAATAAAGTAACACCCAATCATGTGATAACACGTATAAGTATATATGTATTTGTGTACTTAAGAAATACACACGTTATATTGTATAGAATTTGATTCTGAAAAAACAACAATCTACCATTGAAGGTTCAACCATGCTCTTTTCCCAGAAGTGTATTAACTACTTTGTGTGTTGGAACTTGGAAATTTAAAGCTGAGACTGGAAATCCATCCAAAACTTGAACATCAACATATTTTTTCTTTGCCCCAAGGAAGTATGAATTCAAAATTTACTTACAATATATCAAAATCAAAATTTTAACCTAATTGTAGAACTGATCATTTTGTATTTAAGATTTTACCTGTTTTATATAATTAGTTTAACTCCAAAAAAATGATTGGACTCAAAGTAATAAAAAATGGGGCACTTATATTGAAGATTATGAGCACCAACACCATAACAATTCATTGCCAAGTGGTGAATCCATTTAGCAGCACACGCCAATTAATTAATCTGTATCAATTATATTAATTTATCCTGAGAAGTAGACCATCTTAATCCACTGTTCCTTATGTCATCAACCATGACTTGGTATATATATATATATGTATGTATGTATGCATGTATGTAACTTAGTCGCTTTGAGTTAAAGAAAAGGTCAATAAATTTCATATTATATTTGTATGAACTAGCAGAAGAAACAATGACAATTGAACTTATAGTTGAAGATCAATTAGTCTCTAACAAGCAATTATTTAATAATGTTTACTTAAATAATTCACCCAGAACACCAAATTGGCTTTTAGATTCGTATTCAATCCATTGAATTATGACCTATTCCAACACATAGAAAATGACATTAATATGACCAAAAAAAAAATGGCATTATGAATCCATCCATCACTAAGGCTCATAGATTAATAATTTTTGTTACACAAACTAACATTGATATATATTGACCTTAAGAGTTAACAAAATTGATAGAGTATTAAAATTTAAAAAAAAAAATTTTGAATTTAAATTTCTTTCACACTTGTAAAATTTTAACTTACTTGACATATTGTTTATATGTCTGATTACTATATTTTAAATTTATCTGTCTAAACAAGTGAGTTCGATCATTGTACTTCGTATTTATCCATCTAATCAATACGAAAAAGATCCCTAGTTGAAAAAAATAAAAGCGTTGGTATATACCCAGAAGGTAACGAAATTAGACTTCCAAGCAAGGACTCAACTACTCTTAATTAATTAATCAGCTAGATGGCCGGAAATGATGTGAAAACTATCATTTCAATATTAAAATCACCATCCTTGAACACTTCTATACAAGAGACGACGACTTGAAAGAAACAATAACATTACCACAATTACTTATTTATTCTACAAGTCAATATAGAAGATATTGATTTGAATAAGACATTTCACACCCTGTATATCAAACATTGAATTAAATAATAATAATAATAATAATAATAATAATAATAATATTACAATTAACCACATAACTATTCCGAAGTTGTTAATTTCTAACTAATTTCTGGTTTTTAGATTGCAAAACATATTTAAATTGATTTTTGTTACAGATTTGCTGTTGGGTGGTGTGCTAATTAATTATTTATATAGAAAAGGTTTAAAGTAATTAATTAATTGAGAAGATTAAATTAGTTTTATGTGCTTTCCTTGTGCTCTACTTGATTAAGAAATTAATTGATGGGATCTAGGGAGAAAACAGATGAGCATGAAAGTATGGTGGACTCCTTCTTCTAGGGTTAATATAATAGTTGAAACATACTAATGCAAAAAATTAAATATAAGTTCATTAAGCAAGAGTCAATGCAAAATGCAAAGATGGTGCGTTTAATTTGTTCTTATTGTGGCAGTCTTTCTCTATTATTAGTCAATATCTGCGCCCTCCATTGCCCTATTATTTTCTTACAATCGCCTCACATTCTTGAACATCTGATCAAAAAAAACCAGTGGGGCTCCGAGCTACAATGGGGATGAACAAAGGCAGATTAATTATCAACCAATTGTTAAGGAAATTCAACTACAAACCCTATTTAACTGTTGTAAATATTAATTGTGTTTCTGTTTATTATAATATTTTTTCTTGATAAACCCTTTCTATTTTTTTGTTCTTGATATTATACAGCTAAAAAATAAGGAAAATTAATGCTATGTAGGTAGAAATGCAGAACCAAAAGAGAAGATTTTTTGAAGAATAATTAATTTGCTACTTGTAGAAGAACATTCTCCTTAACATGCTAGATAATCACCTGTTAAACCCCCACCTGTATATCAATTATAGACAATAATTTTTATATAATATGTAGTACAATGTCAAAGACCATAGATTATCCATATTTTTCTTTCTTTCTTCATCCATTTCACCTTCCCTAAGCTTTCCACAAGTTAAATTACAACCTTGGAAAGGGAACTAGTCTTGCATTTCATCATTTACAAATACCCTTTATCGAAACCAGTAACGATAAATGGGACGTAATGATGGAAGTGAGGTGTAATTAACGTTACAGTGTTGGTGTAATTAACAAGGTAATTAAAATTAAACTGGTCTAATTATTAATCAACATTGTTGATTAAGTGATGAAGAAGACAGCAACATAGCATAGTATTTCTCAGTTGTTTATATAATAATATATAACCTCAGCATCGGGTGTTATATTAATGTCGGGACGTGCACCCCAATTTCTCACGCGCACACGACCCCACGCTCATTAGCCCTAATCTGCAAGCACCACCTTCATCTCTGCTCTCTGTGTATTATAATAATATTCATTGACAAATTTATATATTATTTGTTTATGCATTCTACTCAGAAAACCCCATCAAACTTTTGAGAGAGTTATACTCTGATCTCTAGATTCTTTGTTAACTAGATGTTTTCTTCTTCATATCTTCCTCTTTCTTTCTGACTCCTCTATTCTCTTTACGCTTTGTTCTCCCTCCTCAAGCTTTTCTAAAGTGTGTTGTTCTCTTCCATCTTTTCTCTTTTTCAGTTTAAATTCTTTCTTGAAGGCTTCCTTATTTGGTTTATTCATATCCACCTCAAGTACTTTATGTTTATATATATGGATAGTTTTATGTTCATCTTGAGGTCAAATAAGATCTAAAACCTAGGAGTTAGAAATCATCGTCTTCATTTTTCTTGTTGTGCTTGTTGTTTTACAGTCATGGCGAACCGGTGGTGGGCCGGGCAGGTGGGTCTACCTGGAATGGACACATCAGCTACCTCGTCATCTCCCATGAAAAGGCCAGATCTGGGTATCTCCATGGGCAACAATAATGAAGAAAGTGGAAATGGTGGCGGCGACGAAGAAGATGAAAGAGAGAACAGTGATGAGCCTAAAGAGGGAGCCATTGAAGTCTCCACGCGCCGCCCTAGAGGTCGTCCACCGGGCTCCAAGAACAAACCCAAGCCTCCCATATTCGTTACAAGGGATAGCCCTAATGCACTCAAAAGTCACGTAATGGAAATAGCAAACGGCTCTGACGTTGCAGAAACCCTAGCTAATTTCGCTAGAAGGAGACAGAGAGGCGTGTGTGTACTCAGTGGAAGCGGCACCGTCACCAATGTAACCCTCCGGCAGCCGTCTGACCCCGGTGCAGTCATGGCAATTCACGGTAGGTTTGAGATACTATCCCTAACTGGAGCATTTTTGCCCGGTCCAGCACCTCCCGGGTCAACCGGGCTGACTATCTACTTAGCCGGCGGGCAGGGCCAGGTTGTGGGAGGCACTGTGGTGGGGTCACTGGTGGCGGCAGGCCCGGTGATGGTGATAGCGGCAACCTTCTCAAATGCCACATATGAGAGGCTGCCTCTGGAGGAGGAGGAAGAAGAAGGAGGCGGTGGTGGGCCGCAGGGGCCACTAGGTACCGGGAACGGTGGCGGCTTGGGTGACCCTTCAGGATTGCCGGTTTATAACAATCTGCCGCCAAACTTGTTGCCTAACGGAGGGCAGCTGAGCCATGAAGCTTATGGTTGGGCTCATGGGCGGCCACCTTTTGCATAATTAGAGATGAGAAGAAGAAGGTGAAAAATAAAGTTCAAGAGTTTTAGATAGTTAGGTTGTATTGGCATGGCATGGCATGTATGAGGAGACAAATTAAGTAGTTACAGATAATAAATTAATTAATGGAATTTCAAGTCTATATTTTTGTAATTAGTTGCTTCTTAATTCTTCTTCTATCTAATTCTGCAACGCATCAAAGGGTGCTTCAATTTACAGTTAATCTGAAAATTTTGGATCTTCTCATGATCATTTCTTGATCATATTTTACTGATAATTAAGTTTAAATGAAGACCATACTGCGTACTCTTATATATTAATTTCAGGGCTTGCAACATGAAATATATGAAAGAAATAAGATCTTTCCTCTTGTTATAGCCTTAATCATCTTCAATTCTTATGCTACTTGACATAATATTATTTATTTTAATTAATTTGTTTCCATATTTTAGAGTAAGGGGATTGTCGTTTTTCTCGGTTAAAATTTGACTTTAAAACATTTTCCGTGTTCTAATTACATAAGTTACATATTTTCATTCGTAGATTAATCATAAAAATTTAAAAGATTCATATATAGCGTCAAAAAGTTAAATTATTATCTTTTTAACTATTTCACTTTTTAAAATTATTATATCACTCTAAATTAACAAAATTTAAAATTTTTTTTATATATTAAATTTACATTAATATCCCTTTTTCACCCTTTCTTGTTTGGCCAACAATTCAAAAGGTTTGGTCAGTCTCCACCATTACTACTGTTGCTATTGAGTTGCCTCCTCCTTATCCTAGCAAACCACCTCACAATCTCAACCCCGCGCAACCCACTCTCTCTCTTACACCCACTATCTCTCTTACACCCACTATCTCTTACCTCTCGCTCTCTCGAATGCTTGGTTGGAAGTAGATCAAAATCCTTTTCTTTAGTTGCTTCAGGCCTTCTATGTTGATTTGTTTCTCTCCTCCAACGTCCTCTCCACCTTGCTCCCAATTGCAACTGACATCAATGTCAACTCTATGTAAGAAATCAACATAGTTTGTAAAATACGAGAAACAATAGATAAAAAGCTTAAATCTTTTGTTGAAACTCTACACCCCTGACTGTGTGTCAACATTGGCCATTGAAACTACTATGGATAAAACAAAATGAAGATTCAATAACTATAGGAAATAAAAGTTGCTTTGCGGGTCGGATAGGATGCCCCATTTGATTGTGAGCAACAATTAGAGGAACTGGTGTGAAAGTGGAGGCAATGGTGAGATTATAGTAAAAAAGTGATAACTATAGTTTCCAAACTTAAATTGGATACTTTCAAGCTTATAAAAAATTAAATTGTTACATATAAAATGTTAAAGTGAGATATTTAAAAGTATATTTTTTATATACAGACGATAAGTCATCATGTGATCGGATAATTTTAAATAAAAGTAAAGTAACACTCAATCACATAATAATACATCATTTATATATCTAATTATATACTAAAAGTGTGTATTCATAATATTGTTATTAAAAGAAATATTTTTCAAATTTTTTGTATAGAAAAACTATTATTTTACTCCGGTAACATTAGTTTTGTTTTAATAGAATTAGATTTTAGGTTGGAAAATGTTTTAACCCCCGTTGCCTAGCTAGTTATAATGATTAAAAACTCAAGCCAACGAGATTTGCCAAAAAAAAAAAGAGATGTCACATTCATGGTGTTAAATTTTTTTTTTTTAAAGATATATAAATAAAATATAGTGATTATTTAATATATGACAAAAGCTTATATCCAAAAGATACTCGAAAATTGAAATTTTAGATATGCTTACACCACAACAAATATTCAATTAAGAGACGAAATATTTTACTTTTAAAAACGACTTTTTTTTACATTTAAGAATGTTTTTTCATTCTCAATAATGAATTTTTGATTTCTTGAAATGAAAATTTTTGTCACCTTTTATAAAATTTGTTGTTATGTTAACAACCCATGAAATTGTACTCTAAATATAAACACATACGTAGCAATGATACAACCCAACTAATAACCAATTGAACTCAATATAAGAGTCAACAATTTATTTAACTTTTAATCGAGTATTATTTTATTTTTAATTAAAAATCATTCGATCGTATAATTACGTATCATCTAGATCTTAACTGAGTACACAACTGGATGCATATGGTGGCAGAATATGGAAATTACTTTTGCATATCAAGCTTATAATAATTTGATAATCTCCATATATTTTTTAATGACAGATTAATTAGAATGAACTGGAGCTAATCAGTTAGTTGGAAGCCTTGTAATTTCTCTCTTTAGTAATGAAAATGAAAATCTTTAACCCCACATTGACTTTGGATAGCAATAAATTGAACCTTGAGATACGTACATTTATGTAAATCAAGCCATCCATGTGTAAAATAAATTGGGTTTCAATTCCAATTTCCATTTTGGGATACAAATGGATTCTTAAACGCAGTAGAGGAGGAACTGGTTTAAGATTACAAACTCATTTTCAAATAAGGATAAAGATATGGTGAAAAGAAAACTTTAACGTGGAGAAGCTCCAAAGTTATCAAAAAGAAGCACAAATATTCACGTTTCAAGCACTTAAAATGTGACTCTTGCTTATAAAGAGGACCAGGTGAATAGCCTTTTTGGAATAACATTTTAAGAATGAGCCATCTCTCTTCCAAGTTTGAACCGGTTAATCAAGTTAAACCCTAAACCCTAAACCTCGAATCTCAGAAATGTTTTCAAGCTGTTTGTTTCTAGCTCTTCCCTTTAGATCTTTCAATTCTGGTACTTTTGCTCAATATGCATTCAGCTTTTGAAAGAATAGGTGCATGTTACTTGCATAATGGGCAAGAAACTAGGATTATGATCCACTAAATTAGTATATAGAAATATATGCTTTCCAATGTTGTTCTTTTAATATCTAAATGAATTGAAACAAATATATTTTAAAGTCAAACTGGGACCATAACTAAATTCATAAGCATAGATATATTTGTATTTAACCACTTCTAACATTACTTGCAGAATCATAAATTTCGTAAATATGAATACAAGAATAATCAGGAAGGGAGAACATTACAAATGAAAAAGATCAAGATAGCAGAGTGATATATAGTCAATTATTTAGACCTTAAAAATTCAACATAGTAGCCATTATTAAAGGGTGTTATTCTTGCTTGGTCAGGCTACCTTCTTAAGATGCTTTTATGCACTTTCTCATTGCCTTGAGGTTGCATTTTGAGGCCAAAGCATCAATCTAAAGTGCATCCAGACATCTTACATATGCAAGTAGTGTAGAGTTTCCAATTCATTTTACCTCTCAAGTGACATTGCAATTTCAACCTCTCAGAGTGGAATCACCACAGATTTGCACATCCTGAGTTTAGTCCTGAACATATTAATTACATTAATTTATCCAAATCTTAAAGATAGTCAATGCAAATGATTTTGTTATGATGGGATGCCAAAAATTAATGACTTGCATTCACAATAAAACATGAAGTTAATTTAATAATGGGAATATGTTTTTTCTAATCATGCAAGTTTGGGGCCATATAAATGTCTTTTAAGATATGAGATTCTAAAACATAAAATAATCAATCAACAATGTAATTTAAATTAATGACCTTGTGGGATGATGATTACACTACAATAATTATCATACAAAATTAATATAATAATATGGTTAGAAAAGGCCTTTAACATGATTTTATGGCTAAGATCAAATTGACACTCAAAGGATCAAGAGTTTTAGCAACATAAAGGACCCCCTTCACATGGATTCACATGACTTTGTTAATGTATTCCTAATATATAATTACTGTCTAGTTACTTGCATACAACATTCTACTGGTAAAGAGAAATGGAGCCCACCTCAGCCCTAATATTTTATTCCCAATTGCATATTAATTAATTGAATAAGAACAAATAGCTTCTCCTTTTCTTGGCATCTTTGTCTCTCTAATTGTGGATTTAACCAACATATCCAAAGCTCAAGCTATCTGTAAAGTCTAACAACAAATTAACTATATTACTTTGAAAAGGAATCCGCAAAATCAGCATTAAGAAAATGCGGACCACCAATAAAGCCTAAGTTGTTGTCTAATTTAAAAGCAGACTTATATTTTTTTAAATAAAAAATGAGGAATCATGCATCAACAGTGGAAATATGAGGGTGCGTTTTCTTTTTACAAGTCCTCGTCAAAAAATATTATTCTACGCATGCGCTTGCCGTGGAGTACACGTTGTCTTCATCCGATGGATTAGGTGCCATTTGACCTAACTCTCTAGTGAAGTTGTGTGTTTATCTCATCTTTATTTAGTTGAACCATCATCTAAAGTTTTGTTCTCTATGTTGAAGGCCGCATTTCTACATTTTCTAAACAATTAAGCTGACAACTACATTTTTCATGTTTAGTTTGTTTGTATTTCTACTGAAATTGTTGCGCAATTCTCCTAAAGCTAAGTCTACCAAGAAAACCATGAAAAACTCTTGGCAGCTGCATGCCGACAACCAGATCCTTGAAGGAGACACAAATCCAGAATTATATATTGTGAAGTCTACAAAGAAAACCATGGAAACTCTTGGCAGCTGCATGCTGACACCAGGTCCTTGAACGGGACACAAATCTAGAATTATATATTGTGAACAGATGTGTGTTAGTTAAACAAATTTATACATGTCTACTCGATGACAGAGTCAAAAGAACAAAATTTTGGCCTGACATACTAATCAATAATGTTAATTTGATCATTGCATTTCATCAAATTTAGAGTTTTCATCTATTTTTGCTTACTTCTGAGGGCAGTATATATAAATAAAGCAATTTTACTGTGTCTTATTATATGGAAAAGAATTAATTAAAATCTTGAAAGTTATTAGTGGGGAAGAACTTTTATGAATTCCACAAAACCATATCCTGACTAGCTTGATGTATCGCATGTTCATTGAATCTTTTTCTCCAAAGTTGTTCCATAACTTCCATCCATTCCCTATTTTCACTTTTCAGTCAGACCGTTATAAGTGGGCACTGTAATTTATAATATTATTTTTAATTACCATAGTGGTTACAACTTGTTCAATTCTTGGACGCAAAACAGTATACATTAACATGCAGAATATATAGTTTAATAGAGTTGCAATCTGTAAAGGTGTATGACCCCATTAATTTGAAGAAAGTGCTTTTATCTTCGATATTTTAAGGATCTGTTAATTTGAAATTGAACTTCTGTAGGGTAAGACTCCTATTTTGGATGTTTCTTTAACATAAACAGATAAAGGGATCTAAGTATGACTCTAATGTAACGTATACTAATCAAATGGTGGTCCAGCTTCACCATGAATGTGACCATTTGGGAAAAATCCTAACTAGAAGTCATTGGTGATCAATTGTCCAACCGTTTTTTTTTAAACTCTTATGACTACAAATGCATGTTCAAGTTGATGTGATTACTGTTCTAACTAAAATTTTTCTGTAAAGATCCTTTTCTCTGATCTCAGTCTTCCCCACAATTATAGTTCTTTCTACATTATCTATCTATCTATCTATCTATATATATATAAAACTGGAAATACTAATTGATCAAAAGGGACTCCTAGAGTATACTTTCAATGTCTAAATTCATTTCAGCGAAGTGATATTACTTAAGCTAATAATTTGAAGCTAATTAAATGTTTACTTGCTCAATTAGAAATTTAGTTTCATTGTTAATTGTTTCATGTTGGTAATGCCATATCTTAATTAGCTAGACGTAGAGTTATGTGATAAAATTCAACCTTTTTCCTAACAATAATATAATTAAAGGCTTTCTTCTAAAATAGGATACCACTGTGTTCTAGAAGCTTTTGTGGGTGGGAATGATAAATTCAAAACTTTGTGGATGACATTGATATTTATGTATTATCATATTATTAAAATGCGAGTGTACAAGGAACAAAAACGACAAAAGCAGAGTAGGTGAAGCTTTCAAAGGATTCAGCCCCGAAATCCCACCCGGATTTTAGTTACAATTTTGGTCAAAGCTCCAATTCTTGAACCCCATAACTGGCCCATTTCAAGTCTCTTTGCTTTATTTTTTTCCCAAAAAAATAGTTTTATGAATCTTTAGGTGTTTTGTAGTTCTTTAAAATAGAAGAATTTTTTAAGAATATATAAATGTGAAAAATGAATTTATTGCATACTTCTCTCAAGACGATTTAAGTATTTAAGAAACACATTAAAAAACATTGATCAAATTATTTTCTATCTAGAGTTAAATTTATTTAATACTTCTCTCGAAGACATTATTATGTATTTACATAAAGCACACGTTAAAGAATCATTGATCAAACATTGCTTTATCTTAATTAAATTTATCAAATACTTCTCACAAAAATGTTTTTAATTACTTATGTAAAAACACACTAAAAATCAAATGCATTAAAAAAAACACTTTAAATCTTAAATTCTAATATAATATCTTAATCTAGTTCAATCATACTATAAAATAAACATGAACCCACTTTCCTTTCTTTCTCTCTCTCTCTTTTTAATTTTTTTTCAAGTTCTGTAGACAATGCCATAAGCAATCCAAAATGTATCATAAGTTTCACACTTACAAAAAATATTTTCCTTGGGTTATATTTTATATATACATATATACATATATATATATATATATATACATATATATACATATATACATATATATACATATATATATATACATATACATATATATATATATACATATATATATATATACATATATATATATACATACATATATATATATATATACATATATATATATATATATATATATATATATATATATATATATATATATATATTCAAAACTGCTTTAAAATATTATTATATAGTGATGCAATAGGCCCTTCCACATCATAATTAATGTACAAAAATTTTCTAATGTAGGCATCCCAAAATATCAAAACTATGAACACTAACAATAAATACTAATTTATGTACTAATGATGATAAATCATCATGTAATTAAGTGTTACTTTATCTCTAATTCAAAATATCTAATCACATAGTAATACGTTATTGTTAATATACAAATTAGTAGATAAAGATTTTACAGTTTCCAAAGCAAAAAATTATGTTTTACCTTTTGTCTTTTAGTGTGACGGGTGGTTTCACCAGTTAATGAGGTCTACACGTTAAAAGAATACAGATATATGCAACAGAGGTTCACTGCAATAGTAATATTTGAAATACATAAAAACACCTAAAAAGAGTTGAGAGATATTTGAAACTATAGGTCTCTGTTCCATGGAAACTAAAGCAACTGATACCTCCCTTGCACTTAGCTATTAAGTGTCATCTACTTCTCTAAAGTGTTGACCTGAGTTATAGAATGGAGATCATTTCACCTCCAGTTTTCTTAAGAAACAAGAATCTCACCCTAATAAACTAATTGATAAACAATTTCACTACTAGAGGCCTAATCATCTGAATTAGTAAGGAGTTTTGGGTTAATTTTGCATCATTTGTAGTTTTTGTACAAGTGGGTGATGGTCACTAGCTGAAAATAGGTGTACAGATTTGTTTCTCTCATGGTTTTTTTTATTCTTTGTGAACACCTGATCAATTGGTGCATCTTCTTACATTTTGCAAATTATAAACTTTTCTAAACATAATAACTTTTTTTCCTTTATATCATTAATCATTTGTCAGAGTCTACACAATGAAAAATATACAAAAGGAAGAAGAAATAAATTCACAACCTTTTTCCAACAAGAAGGCGGCAAATTTTGTTTATAACAAGAATAGATGAAGTTTCAACAAAGAATTGACTGACAGAGAAAAAAAGTGCATTGTATCTTCAAACAGTACCTCTATAAGGAGATGCCTGAATGCAAAAACTTCACATGGGCTTCTTAAACTTGCCATGAATCCACACCCTTTGCATGCTCTTCGCATTTCGACGATTCAAAGACTTGACACAACAATATTCAAGTTCAACCTGCAGGAACCATGTGCAAGTCAAATATAGCACTAGTCAAAATAAGTAAATAAATGCATAAAAGCTTTTCAATATGAAAAAAAAATATAGGTTTAGTTCATTAATTTCTTCTAAAGTGAGTAAATTCAGATCTTCAATTGGTCTTAAGACTACAGAAGAATTAACTCAGTCAACAACCAACAGAAATATAAGTAAACTATGTAAGATTCTTTATAGAATGTTTCTTTGTCAATTCAGTAGCACTGCATATTCTACAGATTTGCACCATCCTAACAGCAAGAATCTAGTACCTCAATGAAGCCAACACCCACGAAGAGGTTTCTCACAGCATCCAAAGAGAAAAAATAAGAACGGGTTCCATCTGACCGCATGTACTCCCTGAAACCCACTCTTTGGTCTGGCTGGAATCGCAGCATAGTCATGTCATATAGGCCTGAGCTCATCATGGTGAGACTTATCATTCAGTACAGGTACTACAGGATACATACCTAAACTCAAATAGCTAAAAAACTGAGCATTGAGGAATTCAAGAAACTACTAGTTCAAAAGGTTTGGATTCACTGCAAAAAATTAATATTGTAAGTTAACAACGAATTACCATAATCCCTAAAAAACAGCAGCCCACCAGGCTTCAAGACAGAGTAGCACTCTATGAGGGCTGTTGGCATCCCTTGCAGTGGTACTGCTGATAGTGTGAAAATCTGATCCAAATCCCAAAACAAGAAAATTCAGTATCTACATCACTTGGAATATATTTTTAGTATGATTGAATAGGATACAGAAGTTGAGGGTGTCAAAATCATGGAATAATCAAGCTGGAGCACTATCAAGGTGATAGGATCATGGGTGCACAAGAATAAAGATGACACTCAAATCAGTAGAATCAAGGCTCTGTGGTGAGGTGGAGTGATCTAAGGAAGGGGCCACAACATGTGAGGAGAATGAGATGTGAAACAGGGGAAACAAACAGCATAAAAGGAAATGAAAAAAAAAAGAGAAAGGGCAGAGAAAAAAAACTGTTGCTGTGGTTTTTGTAAGAGAGAACCTGGTCTCCCAGATACCAGGCTGAGGAGAGAATCTGGCACTCTTGAATTGCCAGTATTTGCTTGCAATAGTTTAGCAAATTGAGATTTGTTATTTGTTAAGAAGATTGTGTAGTCGAATGTTGGGTACTTTTGTTGGTTAATGGAAATAGTATAGAAGCATTTCCAGTAATCCTCTATGAGTGTTTGTGATGTTTTCTTCTTTCTGAAAAATTCTTGGTGACTGAAAGTTGAATTAGAGCTGGGTTCCTATCACAAGGACATTAGACCAAGAAAAGGAAGAACATGCTGCAATGCTCTACCAATGGTGTATAGACTACAGCTGTACAAACTAAAGAGATTTCTAAAGTAAATGAAACACATACCAAGGTGACAAACTAAAGAAATTTCTAAAGTAAATAGAACACATACCAAGGTGACAAAGTCAACACCACCAATGGAAGAGCCACTTTCTCTCGACAAATATGTTAATTGTGGAATATTTATCTCTTCAACATCTGAAATACCAGACAGAATTCATGACACAAACTAGGCCAATACAAATCACATCAGATACAAAGCATAAGAAGAAACGGGTAAAGTTTGAAACCTGAAAAACAATCATGCTGCTTTTGTGGTTGGCTTCCTCTACAATAATTGCAGGCCAACCAATCTGGAAACCCAGTTGTACAAAAGTCACAATAGAAAGGGAAAAATCGATTCTTCACTGAGGCTATATCACTGGCCCCCACAAATTCTTTAGTTCTTTCAAGAATCTCAGAGCTACAGTCACAAGCATACACAATGATATCTTTGTTCCCACTACAAAAGAACACAATCCAAAACATAGTTGTAAGGATTGCAAATTGAACACTAAGAGTATTATAAGCATGTTCAAACTTTAACTTCATGGAAAATGTACAACTTATTCACAATTTCCCTGAAAAATAAAAACCAGACTCATTCATATATATATATATTTTGGGTACGTTGGCATTACAAACAAAACGAGAAAAGATAAACCTAACCCAGGGGAATGGATGTTATGAGCCTTAAACTCATAATAACTATCATAATACAAACCACCATATCTTGCGAATCATGAAAAGAAAACACAATACAAAATAAACATCTCAAAATAAACAAATACATAACTTGGTAAGCAGGCCCCAACTATCATGAAGCAGCAAAGAGATTTATAGGGGAACTCCACCAGTGTAATATAGAAAAATGAAGGCCCAAGTCTAAATAAAGGAGATATAAAGAAATGCATGGATCTCACTTTATACTTGCAATCCAATTGTCTGGTACAGAGATCCCAGGGAGACAGAAAGAACCATTATGACGAGTCAACAAAATTGCCAACAAATCACTTTCAAGACAAGATTTATCCAACCTTTTTCAAAAGCTACTTTCACATAAAAAAGAATGCTGTTTAAATGCCAATATAAGAAGTTAAACAACCAAGAAAGTCATCATTCAGAGAGAAAAAATCACAAATATGCAGAAGGGCCTGGATTTCCATCAACAAGCCATCAGAATTAGCTTTAATCTAAAAGGTAGCAGGATGGCTCCATATAACAGTAAAAACCTTTAAAAGTTTTTTCATAAAGACATGGAAAGACCTAACCTTCTGAATATCTCAAACTACCATCACAAAAGCAATTAGGATACAATAAAATAATTTCATAGGATTTTCAGATAATCCATCAGGTGCCACACAAGAGACAGAAGAAAAAGAATCTAACAGAAGGAAACTTGTAAATTACTGCAGTATTGGAAGAATGGTACTGCCACTACCACATCCCACTTCCAAGAGTTTTGAAGATTCTCCACAAGAAACTAGTTCAGGAAATTCCTTCAGCAAATATCGTCTCTCCTGCATCACTAGATGGAAACTCAGATAACTGGAAAAAGAAAATAAAATAGAAGTCCATTTTCCCAAGGTGTTCAAGGAGTTTCACGAGCAACTTAATACACACAAATACCAAAACTCATATTTAACAAATTTTGATGCACAGGATAACTCAGTATCATTTGTAAAATTAGATTTTCTATTAAAGCTTTTAAGCAGTACCAACAGCAACATGTAGCAGCAGTGCACGTTTCTCCAAATCTATTCTTAAAAGAAGGAAAAAAAGTAATCTTAATCGTAATTCACAAAGCAAAGCCTAAAGTTTCTGGAAGCAGACTCACCTGGTTTGAAAAATAAGCAGACACCTCCGTATGTTTCAGATAAATTACATGAAATGATTTTTATAATTTCACAAAAGGGTCCTGAAGAGTTTCAGAATCAATGAAGTCTACAAATATATTAATTCAAAAGTCAATGAAGTTTCCGAAATATAATGGCGTACCAAACTACCAAGAACAGAAAAGCAACAGTTTACAAAAATGAAGACATAAGCGCCAGGGGAAATGGAAACGACGACATGAAATAGAAGAATAAACCAAATTTTATGAAATAAAAGCACAAATAATTTAAAGTTTAAACCTTGAAGAACCTGCCAGCTGAGTGACGATTGTGAAACTTTCTCCAAGCATCTGAATCATTGAGAGTTTTTTGTTGTTGTTGTTGTTGTGAAGAAGGGAATGGAAGAAAGTGGTAATGGAGAGAAGGGTTGTTTTCAATTTCTTGTTCCAAGGTTTCCCATTCAAAGTCTTTTGAGTGATACTCTTCAGCTTCTGCTCTTACACTCATGCTCATATTTGCTTGCGATCTCTGTATAGATGCAGATGAAAATCTTCCCAAGTTTTGCAAAACCCGACAGGAGGGGTCGCGTGGTGGGCTGTTTCGTAATTTTGAAAAATGTCCAATTTCGGCCTTTTTTTTTTTTAATTGAATTAATATTCCTTATGGCAACATCAACAATTTTTATATGCTTATTCTGAAAAGGCTATAACAAAATGTTCAGAGCAAGCTCAGACTCAGAGGATATGAATGGACTGAGAGAGGCTGAGACTATTCAAACCCAATTCAAAAGGTTTGAATGGTTTCTACATTCTGTCCAACATAGCCCACAAGGCCCAGTAATTTTTTTCCCCCTATTTATCACTCATCAAGTGATTTTAATGCAAGATTTGTACATAAATTACAAAGTTCTAGGACATTAAATTGATGCAATTCAATGCTTCACAAGCTCTTGTTGCTGACTTGGTTCTTTCACTTCTCTTTCAAGCTCATTGGCCTACAATTTTTTTTTGGGTAAGTTTCATTGGCTTACATTGAATCGAAGACAAATGATTTATTTTATAAACAATAAAACTATGTTGATTTACAATTTGAGTATACAAGTAATGTATCATAATATGATTAAATGATTTTGAAAAAGACATTGGTTGATGTTAACACTTGTAGCTCATTTTGCCTTATTCTATGGCAACTGTTATGTTCATATCAAATGGATGAATTAATGTAAACTGTAAGCTGCCTCTACAACTCAAAGTTTTCACATGGAAGCCCACAACAATGGGTTAAAGCTTTCTTATTTAATTTACCAAAAGTAAACCAGTCATTTGTCCCTTCAATAGGTTATCATATATGGCTCGTACAATCCTTCTGCTTAGCATAAGGATGAAATTTGAGGCTAAAAATCCCTCAAATTGGAGTTCAAGAATGAAAGAAAAGTGGCAAAATGAATCCAGTAAAGAAAGATTTCTAGCATGTATAATTTAAATTTTGTGAAATTCTTACTTAAGTTCCTTACTATCAGTTTGAGCTTGTGAGTTTTTTTTCACATCATGGTATAATCCTTTCTAAGTGGTTCTGGCAGCGCTGCATACTGAACCAACTGGTTAGCAAAATTTAATAGGTAAAATCTTGTATGCCAGATGCTGTGAAAGCTTACTTTAACATTCCTATGCTGAGCTTTTGTAGGTGCGCTGAGTGAAGGAACACTCTCGAGGAAAGAAAATTTTTAATCTTCCTCTTCATAACCTTTCCCCAGCTTGTTGCAGAACTCTTTGAAGTTCATCTGCCATCCCACGTAAGAGGACAGGTTTTCGAATGACTCCATTCATTCCTCCTTGCAAGCATCTCTCCCACAGATGGTCCTTGGCACTTGCAGTCAGGGCTATAATCAATGGCCAACTACGCCTTCGGAAGTTCCGGATTCTCATTGCTACTTCGAATCCATCCATTTCAGGCATATGAAGGTCCAAAACAACAACTCTAAAAGAATTTTCAGCTACAGTAAGTGCACTAAGGCATTCAAACCCAGATGAAACAGCAATTACATCACAACCTAGCTTCTCAAGCAGCTTCTTAGTCACGGTCCTGTTTACATCATCATCGCCAGCTAGAATTAGCCGGAGGCCTTTGAACTGAGGATAAGAACTTGGTTGCTCTGAGGAATTTCCATGAGCAATTATGGATCTTCCAAATGATGCTTGGATTTGAAACCTCAGAACTAGTGTCATCCTTTGTGGAAAGCCCTGAGGATCTGATGATATCCATATATTACCTTGCATCAGCTGCAGATAAACATTTCAAAAGAAAATTTAAAGACAGCATAAATTATTAATATCATAACGAGAGATGCTAAAATACCATTGCAAGCATTGCAATGTCAAGACAAATAAAGTTCTTAAGAGCAGTTGTCAATGAACTGCAGAGTGTCACTCATATTCGTACTGTGTCAACAATGGAGCATTTTGACAGTTCAATATTTTAAAGTTCATCCGACTATTTTAAGAACTGATGAATGTAAAAAAAAGTAGCATTTCTACCATAGAGATCACATTTAACAGTTTATTAATGAATCAAGTATCTACCATACATACTATAAATTAAGTTTCTAAAAAGAATACACCAGTTATATGGGTTGATATAGGTTGTATCAGAAAGAGTCAAACAGAAAGAAATAAATTAATCTGATCGATATCAAGGTCTGTAGGTCAACCTGAACTCCACATGTTTAATCATGGTGTTCAATTAATCAAGATTCATTTCGAGTTAACCACTAAATGAACAGGCACAATATTTCACATGAGTATCAAGTCTGCTCCAAATTAAGTAAAAACTCCCTAGATTCTTCTATTCAATAAAATTATCTGACTCATCTGAACCGGTCGTATATAAATAAAAACTATTTGGCTCTTTAGCCAGAAAAAAACATATGAATGAATAAATCAAAATTCAAAATTAAATTTTGTGGTTTCCACTTTAGGGGAGAGAACCCGCAAACTTTAGGGGAGAGAACCTACAAACTTCTGTAACTTTTCTTTTAGTTTATAAAGCAAGAAATAAAAGGAAGAATGATTCACTTAAAGATTGATAGAAAAAGAAACCAACAATAAGGTCAATACAGTACATTGAATCTAAAACATTCTGTTGAACAAGATATCAGTTCAATCTTGCATCCATGGTCCATACAGTAAATGTACAAGTTTTATATAAGATAAAACCTACCTGATCTAAGTTATTGAACAAGCCATACAAATGCTTTAGCTAAACCATTATAAAGATGCCCTGAAAGTTAAGAGCTAGGAAAATTAATTGAAAATGATATTGAGCTTTAAGTAAACAACTCAGCATGTAGCTAGATTAAATACCAAAATTTCAGCAATTTTCTAAGAGCACATTTGCGGGACATTTCATACATAGAAAATGGTTCCACCCCGATTCAATTGCACTTATGGCAAAGAAATCCTACTCTTGATGACTAAATAAAAAGAAGGGAAAAAGAAAAAGTTTACAGCAACAAATACAGTGAGAAAGCAGGAATATTTTTAATTCATTGAACCTTTGAATGATCCTATTTAGGCAAAAAATGGGTACTTACCATATCCATATGCAGTTAAAAAAATGCAATATTTCATTAACATAGAATGTTTGCCCCCAATAAGCTTGAATGTTATGATGCAAAAATGTCAAATGGTGGAAAATAAAATTTATAGACAAAGTATTTGGGAGACTCACCTTCACAAGCTTTTTGCACATGTTGAAGCTCAAGCGCTCCTTAATTTCATTACTATTCTGCCCCCAGCCAGGCAAAAGTTTGATAGAGTTTGATCCATCAGATTTAGAATTATCCTCTTTAACCTCAAGTTCAAACTTTAAATACACAGAGTCATCTGGTATGCTTGGTCTCCTCATTATTAACTTTTTCTCATTCTTGTCCTCACTACCACTCTCTGAGAACACCCGAAAAATAACAGTTCCCCCTCCCGCATAGATGCTGAATAGATACCCTACCATATGCAGAATCACTTGAAAAGTTCTTTTCTCATCACCTATAACCTGATCAGGCAAGGAGCTTTGAACATCTAGTCCAAAACCAAAGCCTTTATAGATGGACAAGCATCTGAAAAGACAAGAAGCTTCCGTAAGCATGGAATGTAACCGAAAAGGCCTTTTCTCTAATGGGACCCTTCCATCATCGTTAGCTGAAATATCCATCACATCGTTTATCAAAGTTGAGAGCACATTAATGGTTTTAACCAAGGTTTCAACAATACTTGTCTGCTCAAAGCTCATTTTGTTATTGTGAAACATTGAAAGCAGGCCCAAAATAGAGTACATTGGTCTCCTCATCCCACAACTCATCACCTTCTGAAAGGAAATTCTTGCCTGGCTTGCCATCAGTGCATTCTCCTTAGCCTGCTGCAATGCACGATTCTGTTCACCTAGTTTCTCCCTCATGAGCTGAGATTCTTTGAGAACTGAAGCATGGGAAAGAGCTACAGCTACCTGATCAGCAACAACTTCCACTATTTCCATTTCCTCAACACTCCAAACCCTCGAATCTGCACTTGGAAGAAGCAAAACAAGTATAGTATAACAAGTATCAATTAACTCTGGTGTTCCCCCTTTGAAGTTTGAAACACAAAGCATTGGCATCCGGATTGCAGCCACAGCACCTGAATTATCAGAACCACCACGACTAGCAAGCCCAAGTGCTGAATCTGTCCTCAAAATGCAGACCCCTTTGCTCTCTGTTATCTTCAGCACATCAGGATCATTAATTGGGATAGAAGGGTGAAAATTATTTGAAGATCTTGCTCTTAACTTATGGGTGAGGTTCATCTTCGTTCTATTCTCACTAGGCATCCAAACCACACAATTATGTAAATCCAAGGTATTCGAAAGCTCCACCAGAGTGGTGTACAATATAGTATGCTTATCAAGTGACTTTCTAATTTCTCGAGTTAGCATCCGAACATGCCAACTTGCTTCCTTCTGCTTCTTCATCATCCCAACTTCTTGCCCTAATTTCATCACATTTTGCTTCAAAAATAACTCCCTCACTTTCCATTTCAAAAGGAGAGGGATCAAAGTCAAAAGGGTTATAGCAGTTGCACAAGATACCAGGGCAGTAAGGAATTTAGCAATTGTGAGAAACAGCATTAACTGGAACGAATGAGGGCCATACAAAGTCAAGGCATTGAGTAAATGGGTCAATCCACAAAGGACAATAAATGCTATAAACAATGAGAGGACCCATTTGAATGGTACATTTGCAAAGCTAACAAAGTAAAGGAGTTCAATCGGTATTGAAAAATAAGCTATTGCTATCAAGCAATCACTCCCTTTCTGAAAATCAAGAATTGTTTGTATACTCCAATGACCCTCATCATCACAATTACGACTTGGGTACTCATTATCAGTGGCACAAACATAGATGCCAAGGTTATAAATAAAAAATCCAAGAAATAAAACCCTTAACATTGCACCCAAGTAGCTATTTCTCTAATTTATTCATAGAAACAACAACAAACAAAGAAGAAAAGACAAATAGCATATTCCTATATCCCCATACTTACTTTTCTAACTCACCTCAAGAAAACTCGACAAAGAAACACAAATCATCAAATATCATAAAACCAATATTCTACTATTCATAATCCAACATTTTCAAGATCTAACAAATCCATCAGCCTCAATCTTCATAAACTTCATTCTTTTCTACTTTTTCTATCTCTAAATAAATAGCTTTGACATGTCTTAGCTTCTATAACCAAAAATCTAAAAACAAAAACACACTGATTCCTTCAGCTCTACAGTACTAACTAAAACAAAATCAAGAATCAAACTTTACAAGAAAGTAAAGGTCAAAGGAGATTCGAAAAAGCTGTCCAAGTTAAAAGAACACAGACCTCAGGCCTCTACAGCAAACTTACTATCAATCTGCATTCTTGAATCAACAGCTAATCATATATTTATATTCAAATCAACTTTCCAAGCCTAAAAAAAAAAAAAAAATCATGAAAAGAACCCATTACCCACGACCAAGAATAGATTAAGAAGAACTCTAAAGAAGGGCAAGTAGAAAATAAAGAAATAAACAAGAGCTTTCTATCTGTGAGTGACTCTAACTTGAAGTAAATGGTGACTAGTCTTAGCCTCCTAGGCAGAGAAAGCTGAAAAGAAAAAATAAATGTAGAAAAAGTTGAAAGCTAGCTAGATTTCCAAAAACAGAACAACTATTTACAAAATAAATAGTGCAGAGTGAAGGACTTGAAGTGCGGGGATCCACAGTAGAAGGTGAAAAGAATCTACACATTAAAAATATAAAAGAATTAATTTTTATTTGCTTGTATGACATTTATTATAATTAAAATATATAATTGATTTCGGAAAGAAGATCCGCGTGGTTGGGTTTTGGATGGCGTCGCTTGATTGGACCGTTACATTCAAGGTTTGTCCATGGCAGTTTTGCCATGATTGACTGGTGCTTGAAGGGGGAGGAAGATGACCCGCTAAAAAGGTGAGATTTTTTTAGGCATATTTAATTTAATTATGTGTAAAGGTGCATGATTATGATAAAGCATTGTAATTAAGGTGAGTTAATTTGGTTTAGAGGAAGATGGAAGTGATGAGTTTGTGGATAAGGTTGAACACTTGCTACAAAAATTAAAGAACCCATTATCAATATTATCTAATCTCACAGTTAATTGGTTTCATTCAACAATTAGAAAAGCCTTTATTGTTAAGGATAATTTCCAATTGAAGAAGGGTTATACTTTGACCGAAGATTAAAAACTTACCATAAATCCAATGATCACAGATCCCATTATAGAACAATTGGGATTTGTAAGTATTAATAACTCTTAAACATATCCCAATTTCCTGTTGAATGGATTGGCAATGGCAATACATCGAATTTTATTAGCAAAAGGTTGTACATAACACAATTCTGAATTAAATAAAAGTTTAGTGTCAGGCTTTTCTTAATTAAGAAGAGCCAGAATTAGAAATATTCTCTCAGATGTCTTGATATGCAGAAATGATTCCAACATCACACTGTTAACATTTTTTCTGCAAACCCCACCAGAAATGCCCCAATCTCTCTCTCTCTCTGACTAACTTTAATTAAATTTCCTATCAAGATAGATTGACTTTCCATGCCACAATATGGTTACATGCCATTTCAACATCATCTGTAATAAACTAAACTAAACTGCAGCTGTGATCACAATAGTTAATCTATGTTGCAGTCAACGACTTTATTCCACTTCTTCACAAAACCGCCATTCCCATGCCCACCTCACCTTTCAAAACAACCTGTCCATGTCAATTCTCAGCACCGCCATGACCACCACCGCCGCACACTGCCTGCTATAAGTCACTGTATTTGGGATTGAAATCTACCAATTATGGTTGGTTTCTATGCATGACGAAACCAAATGGAGCATACAGACTGTGGACCATTTCAAACTGCAGAACCAAACTACACCTAAAGTTATCTCCTATTGTTTTTGCATAGAGACCAGGCATAGCCGTATGTGCCATTGTATGCATGCCAAGTTGCATAAACATGTTTCTTGAAGACAATTCGCTATATTTAACCTCTGTCTACTAGTGACGCAGGGGAAATAGCCAATAACTCAGATATGAATATGCCAATATTCTCAAAGAAATGGTTATATGAAAATTTGTAATAAAATGCAGTCATAGGATATTTTTGTGGCCATGAACCTTTGATTTATGGTGCAAGATTTAAAATGCGTCAGCCGACAAAAAAGAGTAAAGAGTAACATCGATCTGTACAGACATGATACCACATTCTTGACAGGGTGCAAAGGGTGTTGTACATCTATTTGATCTTGCAAAAGCACCTATGAATCAGATACATCTACCGCAAAATAGTATCTTCGTACTTCAAAGACAATTCCTAATCTGGAATTTGGTCATAGTCTCCATTTTCTGGAGATTGATGAGCTCCATGCCCTGTTCTTCCTGCAAAAGAAAAATCACTTTTTCATTCTTTTCCTCTTTCTCTCATTCCTCCTCCCAACCCCTTTCAAAGGGAAAGAACATACCTGTCAAGTCATAACCAGCTGAGGTTCTAGCATCCAGGGTACTCCTCCATTCTGTTCGTGAAGGTGACACATGCATACCAGAAGGTTGAATCATGAAATGACTTACTCCAATAGTTTGAAAATCATCATTTCCTCGGATAGGATTTCTCCCAGAAGATTCAATTGGTGAGCGGAAGCCAATACTTGATACTGATGCCCCACCAACTGGCGATGGCAACTTGCTGCCAGAAGCCTCACCTTTTATACCAGCATTAACATCCTTCTTAGAGTCAATCTGAAAGGTACCAACAATAACCTGAACATTTAATAAGCATGAAATGATTAATCAGCTAAAGAACCAATGTCGCTTACAGACAAATCAGAAATTTCATCAAATCAATTGTAGATTTTGTACATCACCTGAACTGGACCAGCAGCCTTTAGGGGTCCACCAACTCCTCCCCCAATGATCTGGCCATCTGAACTAGACAGACAAACACTAAGCCCACCAGTCCTTCCTCCAATTTCCGTCCGCACATAGGATCCAGACAATGAAATAATTTCAAAACGACCCTAATGTCAGAGTTTGAAAGAGACAATTACATTTTTGAAAATATCAAATAATTGATACACGTATATATGTCATTTTTTGTTTCCTTTTTGGTACAATCAACTTATCCAGAAGAAAGGTATAATCTTAAGGAAATAAAGAAAACAATATATTTTCAGTGACCTTTGGAACCAGTGCGAATATAAAAGCTCAAATATTTATAGCACTTGTTGAAATGACTCTAATAACTATTATTTGCACAATGTTGAGTGCTTTCACAGGTATGATAACAAACAGCCATTACTGAATCTGTCATTTCAGAGACTACACAAGGTACTTAAACCCAGGGATTGCAACAAACTTGAACAACCATATCTTTGAAAGATTGAGAATTGATGGCACCAAATGACATATACATGTCTAGATCTGAGGTGATATTGGTTCAGCATCTCAATTAAATTATATATATGTCCTTCAAAATAATATTTAAAGAAACATATATCAAATTCACCAATCGTACGCTCTAATTATTGAACTAAAGACGCAACTAGAGGTTTATGATAATTCTTTAATACTAGTTACAGTATGTTTTCACCATGATTATATATTATGAAAAGCTTCTACTAATCCACAAGCCCCATTTAAGTTTTTTTTTTTTTTTAAAAACTTCTTCTAAAGACACAAATAGATCCAGAGTGAATCAAGTTTGTCATTACTAATTTGTGCAACTGTCAGAATTCAGTGATACAATCTCAACTTTGGCTCTTCCTTGAAAGTTGATATGCTTCTATCAGACCTTGCTGCCCAGAAGGGACCTAGATTATGTTATAAAGAAACAGTAGTGCTCCCAGCTCTCTGTCTCTCACAAATGTAAATTTTCCTTTCTGCACTCATTACACAAGCATCCTGTAGGTGATTCAACAGAAATCGCCTGTCTCTATTTCTCTCAAATAAAATTATGTCTTCCTTACTGCACACATTACAGAAGCATCTTACGGCAATTTGATGAAGAAACAAACACAGAAACCTTAAACACAGGAGACTTTCAAATACAGTTATTTCTCATTTCCCTATTTGTTTTTGCTCCTTCTAAGGGGGAAAAACCCATACATGGAAAGTCAACAAAAGAGTTATGAATACAAGTGCAAAATGAGCACGTAACATAAAAAGGTACCTCATATGTAATATTGCCTCCTGATGTTGCTGGCTGGCGCAGAGATGCATTAGAGATCGAACCAGAGGCAGACAGAATACATATCTCACACTTAATCTGTTGCATGAACATCATGATTTTCTGCAAAACATCCTATTCAATAGATCCATTTATCTTGTCAGAGGGGAGACAGATAAACAGAAACAAGATATTGACTCAGACAATATAAAACTCTATTAGCACCTAAACATGTCAACTAAATAAGCAAAAACTATTATATTGTAATTACCACTAAAATAAAATAGAAGTTAACAATGTTTGTTGAGTTGTATATGAATTGTATCTCTAAATTAGAAAGGATATAATTAGAGATAATTAAGGATATAGTTAGGGATAATTAAGGAGAAGGATAATTAAGGATATAGTTAGGGATAATTAAAGAGATTGTATCTTAGTAAAACTAGGATTTAGAAATGCATATAAGTATTGATGTAAATTCACTTTTCAATATATAATATTTTTCCTCAAGGTTATTTCATATGGTATCAGAGCCTAGAATAAAAATTTGAAATTTTTTCGGCATCCTTCCCGGTGAATAAAACCCTCTTTCCGGCTGTTTCTCCGATCACCGTGGTTTCATCATCTTCCGGTGATTGTGCTCACACTGGAGGGATCGGAATAGTCTCGCCGTCAAACCCGTCGAAGTCCCGTTGTCGTTCGCCTCCGCACGCGCCTACACGCGCGGCTTGTCTCCTCGGTATCTCCGTCGCCGATCTCCTATTCCGGCGACCGTGAATCGACATCGCCCTCTCAATGGGACTCAGACGACACCGGCGATTCCATCCGTGGAAACTCCGCCGCCATCCGACGCCGGAATAGCGCGCACACGCTGACCGTTGTTCGCGCTCAGGCTGTGATCTCCGATCTGTTTCTCCGGCGAGCGTGCATCGACACCGCCTCTTCCAGTCCTCTCAGAAGACGCCGGCGAGTCTGTCTGTGGTGACTTCGTCGTCATCGGTCATCGGAATCGGCGTCACGCTCCGACTGTTTCTGTCTCGGATCGTCATCTCCGATTTGCTTTCCCGGCGCGCGTTAGGCTACACTACCGGCACTGTTGAACTCAGAATATTCCGACGAGTAATCTCTTCGCTGTCCGTCGCCGTCGTCATCGCCGGAACAGTTCTACAGTGTTGATTTTGTTAATTTTCTTTTATTAATGGCTAGTGAAGGATCTTCAAAATCAGGTGCATTTACTCCATTTCTCTCCCTTCCTAATATTACTACTGAAAAATTATTAGGAAGTATTAATTATACGTCATGGGCTACATCTATAGAGTTATGGTTTACAGGACAAGGTTTAGAAGACCATTTGACCGTTCGAGCTACTGATTTGACAGAAACTGATATAAATAAGGGTAGTTGGGTTAAAACTGATGCGTTATTGTGTAGTCTGTTATGGCAATCTATTGATCCATCTCTCTACCCTATTTACAAAGCTTATAGAACATGTGTTGATATTTGGAATCAAGCCAAATTGCTTTACACTAATGATGTTCAACAGTTATATTCGGTTGTCTCTAATATGGTTAATCTGAAACAACAAAATATGAGTATACCAGACTTCCTGGGGCGGATGTCATCTTTGAAAGCTGAATTTAATACTATTTTACCTGTCGGGAAGAGTGTAGCTGAGGATTTAGCATAACGTGACAAGTTTTTTATGATCTTAACTCTCACTGCAATTAATCCAGATCTTGCTCCTGTTAGAGATCAAATCTTGGGAAGTGCAACCATTCCAACATTGGATGATGTATTTGCTCGTCTGCTCAGAGTTTCCTCTACCATAGGACCTACTGTTACAGATTCTGCTGCCCTAGTCTCTCGATCTCCAAACCACTCTAGAGAGTCAAGTGACCGTGGGAGTAGAGGCGGTCGTCCAAGATGCAATTACTGCAATAGATGGGGGCATACTCGCGACAAATGTTATAAGCTACATGGGAGACCTACACACAATGTCAATGTTGCACAATCAGTCCCTCAATCAGCTCCTCTTGATCATCATTCAGAGATTTCAGCAAGACAGTCTCAATCAGTTCCTCAATCAGTTACTCTCACTGGAGCTGATTATGAAGAATACCTTCAGTACCAGACGACGAAACAGTCATCTCAATCCTCTGTTGCTTCCTTTGCCCAGTCTGGTAATTCGATTGCTTGCCTATCACAATCCTCCACTCTAGGACCTTGGGTCCTAGATTCAGGTGCCTCAGACCATATTTCTGGTAACTCTAGTTTATTTTCACATTTTAATCATTCCAAATCTTTTTCTTCTGTCACACTAGCGGATGGCACAAAATCTATAGTTAAAGCCGTCGGACATGCTAATCCATTACCAAATCTCTCTTTAGATTCGGTTCTTTATCTTCCTAATTGCCCATTTAATCTCGTTTCCGTTAGTAAATTAACACGAGCCTTGAATTGTTCCATTACATTTACTAATGATGCCTTTGTTATACAGGATCGAAGTTCGGGCAAGACGATTGGCACAGGATGTGAGTCACAAGGGCTTTATCACTTGTCCTTTCCTTCTTCCGCTGCTTGGACTGCTATTGAGTCTCCAACTCTTCTTCATAATCGTTTGGGGCATCCTAGTCTCTCCAAGCTCCAGAAGATGGTCCCTCATTTATCTAGTTTGTCATCTCTTGAGTGTGAGTCTTGTCAACTTGGGAAGCAGTCTCGTAGTTTCTTCCCAAGGCGTGTCAATAATCAAGCTTCGTCTCCTTTTGAGTTAGTTCACTCTGATGTGTGGGGTCCTTGTCGAGTCAAGTCTACTTTAAATTTTCAATATTTTGTGACATTCATTGATGATTATTCGCGTTGCACGTGGATATTTTTAATGAAAAGTCGATCTGAGTTATTTTCTCATTTTCAGTCATTTTGTGCCGAAGTTAAAACACAATTTAATTCTTCTATACGCACATTACGTAGTGATAATGCGCGTGAATATTTTTCCACTCCTTTCACAAATTTCATGTCTTCTCAAGGGATTCTTCACCAGTCTTCTTGTGCTTACACCCCACAACAAAATGGGGTTGCTGAGCGCAAAAATAGACACCTCATTGAAACAGCTCGTACATTATTATTACATTCACATGCTCCTCTACCTTTTTGGGCTGATGCAGTTCTTACTGTTTGCTATCTCATTAATCGAATGCCCTCCTTAGTATTGCAAAATCAGATTCCACATTCAATTCTCTTCCCTACTGGCCCTTTATACACTATCGCTCCACGTGTCTTTGGTTGCACATGTTTTGTACATAACCTTTCCCCAGGTCTTGATAAACTATCTGTTCGGTCTATCAAATGTATATTTCCTGGTTACTCTCGTCTCCAGAAAGGTTATAAATGTTACTCTCCTACGACACGTCGTTACTTTATATCTACTAGTGTTACTTTCTTTGAGTCTTCTCCTTACTTCTCTTCATCTGAAACCCAATCTCCTATCCCTGAGAGTCTTCCATTACCTACTTTTATTCCTCCTTTCGATGTTCATCCTACAATCCTCCCACACGATTTAACACCTGTTTCACCTATTATTGACTCTCTTGCAAGTACTGATATCACTTCTATTGTTCCAACGGCCTCTGTTGACTCACTTCCTGCTGCCACATCTAGCCCGACTGAGGTCCTACATCCTGATGACCAATTTCCTATTGCTATCCGTAAAGCTGTAAGATCCTCTCGTAATCCTCATCCTATTTATACTTTTCTTAGTTATCACCGTTTATCCTCACCATATTATGCCTTTGTGTCCTCTTTATCCTCCATTTCAGTTCCTAAATCTATTCGTGAGGCTCTTTCTAATCCAGGTTGGAGGCAAGCAATGGTGGATGAAATGACTGCGTTACATCATAATGGTACTTGGGAATTGGTGAAATTACCCCTGGGTCATTCCACTATCGGCTGTCGTTGGGTTTACACAGTCAAGACTGGTCCTACTGGTACTATTGATCGTCTCAAAGCTCGGTTGGTCGCTAAAGGTTATACTCAGATCTATGGTTTGGATTATGGTGACACATTTTCTCCAGTGGCTAAGATGTCCTCCGTTCGGTTATTCTTATCTATGGCTGCCATTCGTCATTGGCCCTTGTTTCAGTTAGACATCAAAAATGCCTTTCTTCATGGTGAGCTTCAGGAGGAGATCTATATGGAGCAACCGCCTGGTTTTGTTGCTCAGGGGGAGTCTGATTTGGTTTGTAAACTTCGACGCTCACTATATGGCTTAAAACAATCTCCACGTGCCTGGTTTGGACGCTTTAGTACAGTTATTCAAGAATTTGGTATGACTCGATGTGAGTCGGATCATTCTGTATTTTACAGACACACGTCGCGAGGAAAGTGCATTTATCTGGTTGTTTATGTCGACGATATTGTTATCACTGGCGATGATCAGGAGGGTATCGATCAATTAAAACAACATCTATTTAATCATTTCCAAACCAAAGACTTGGGAACACTTAAATATTTTCTTGGGATAGAAGTTGCTCAGTCTAAGACAGGTATTATTATCTCTCAGAGGAAGTATGCTTTGGATATTTTGGAGGAGACTGGGATGTTGGATTGTAAACCTATTGATTCTCCTATGGACCCTAATACTAGACTTGCGCCAGGACAGGGGGAGCCACTTGTAGACCCAGGGAAATATCGAAGGTTAGTAGGTAAACTCAACTATTTGACTATCACAAGACCAGATATCTCTTTTCCAGTTAGTGTTGTCAGTCAATTCCTTCAGTCTCCATGCGATTCTCATTGGGATGCAGCTATTCGGATCTTGAGATACATTAAGAAAGCACCAGGAAAAGGATTACTCTATGAAGATAAAGGTCATACTCAGATTGTTGGATATTCTGATGCTGATTGGGCAGGATCTCCGTCTGATAGGCGCTCGACTTCTGGATATTGTATTCTTGTTGGTGGTAACTTGGTTTCATGGAAAAGTAAAAAGCAAGATGTTGTGGCTAGATCAAGCGCAGAGGCAGAATATCGCGCTATGGCATTGGCTACCTGTGAGCTTGTATGGTTGAAACAATTGGTTCAAGAGTTGAAATTTGCAGATATATCACAAATGAAGCTATTGTGTGATAACCAAGCAGCACTTCATATTGCTTCTAATCCAGTATTCCATGAGAGAACGAAACATATAGAAATAGATTGCCACTTCATTCGAGAAAAAATTTTATCAGGGTGTATAACTACCAACCATGTCAGCTCTAATGATCAGCTTGCAGATATCCTTACTAAGTCTCTTAGGAGTCCTCGTATTGAATTCATTTGTAACAAGCTTGGTGCATATGATTTGTATGCTCCAGCTTGAGGGGGAGTGTTGAGTTGTATATGAATTGTATCTCTAAATTAGAAAGGATATAATTAGAGATAATTAAGGATATAGTTAGGGATAATTAAGGAGAAGGATAATTAAGGATATAGTTAGGGATAATTAAAGAGATTGTATCTTAGTAAAACTAGGATTTAGAAATGCATATAAGTATTGATGTAAATTCACTTTTCAATATATAATATTTTTCCTCAAGGTTATTTCATATTTGTCATTCATACACTAAAACAAAATCAAGAAACCACTCACACTCCAACATCTATAATTTAACTATATTTAATATTTTTCAGTAACGCCATCAAATTGAGAAAGTATATTTATGGTTTAAGATTGGCAATGAATGCGAAAAAAAAAAAAAGCTTAATAGGGGGAAACAAGGTATTATCGCATCTCATACAATCAAAACTTTTCCATTTGACAACCATAAAGAGAATGGGATAGGATACTCCCACTATTATATTTCAGTTCCTAAACACCAAGGAAAGAAAAGAGTCTTAGACATTTCAATAGTTAGTGACTACTATATTACTAGGATCAATTCTATCATCAACATGCTAATCTTACAGATTACTCACATTAGTGTTAACAAGTTCACCATGTTAGAAGAAACTTGGTCAAGACAAGAGATTTCAATTTTTGAATGTAAGATGGAAGAAAAAAGAAGACAAATAAACAGGATGTGGCCAACAAGAAAAATAACAACCATAATCTTAATAATGTTCTAAAATAAAAAGTTTCACCATATTGAAAATGGGTACATTTCAGAAAACTAATGACAAAGATTACTAACATTATGTCATATATCACCACCACCTTCCCCAAAAAAGGGAAAATGACACTGTCAGATGATTCCCATAATTGCTGAATGTACACATATAAAAGGCAAGTTGCTCATTCTAAAAGTTTAATCCTAATAAAACCAAAAACAAAAAAAGATCAAGAGAAAAAGACGAGGCAACTAGGTAAAAATCAATTTCCTCACTGTTAGAGACATTGAGAAAACAGTTTAAAATAAAATAGACAAAAAATCAGTTAAAGGTGCACTCTGCTTCCCAAGATCATCTTTAGTGCCACTTAAGAAGGAAAAGGAAAAAATTAACTTCAAATACATCAAACTTCACTGGATACTCTACCTGGATCCACAACAAATAAAGAATAAACACTAAGTAAAATAGCCAGAACCTTTTAAAAGGCTAAACAAGCTTGGGGAACAGTTTTTGCCTAATGTTTATTAAGAAAAAGCACACCATCAAAAATCTGTCTTCAGTCAATTACATAACAAAGAACACATGATGGTATAGTGCAAAACCTTTAAAATTTTACAAAGACAGTAGAGTGAACTAATCAGATATATTTCTTGCAATGCTACACAATTTAAATAAAAATTTAGAACTTCTGACGATAGAGCAAACTCTATTCTTAAACCACGTGTTCATATAATTATCATTGAGTACATATATCTCAACATGAGAAAATTTGGAAACTTAGATAATGCATACCTCACCAACAGCTACGCTAATAACATGAGGAGTAAAGCCTTGCCCAGAATTTCCTGCACCAATAATTTAAAAGAGCAACAGTAAGTTTCTAAGTTATAAATCAACCTCAATGGGAAATACTGAAGCCCAAACCCTATTTGAACAACGATAACAACAACAACAATGACAACACCACTAATAATAACAACAACAATGTTACACCATTTTACATGGAGAAAGTAATGCTATTGCAATACTAAAATGCAAAGAAAATAAAATAGAAAATACTCTCGAAAGTGAAACCATAAGGTATCAGGCCATGTGGTTAGTCAGCCATTAACAAGAGGGACCTGAAATTGTTTTCTCTAGGTAAAGAAAAAGAGAAAAGAAGTCTCAATTGCCACATAAAGCCACTTCAGAGGTCACAAAACATTTTCAAATCCATCACCTTCGATATATACAGAAGGCAAATAGAAATCTCAGTATAGTAAAATACAACAAAATTAATTTGATATCACTCAATGTGCATTATGTTACAGTTAGAGATACAAATAGTGACAAATGTATCACTATACATTACACACTAACTAGAGTCAATATAACAGCCTGTAATGGACTATATAGCATCTTTCTCAATTAGCGTTATGGCGCACAGCCACAAATATAAAGACTTAAAAGTATAACATCCTTAATCAATCAACGATGGACAATTTTAAAACCCTTCCAATTCAAAAACAGCAACCAAAGCTCGGCTAACCATAAAAAGAAAAAGCTTGTGTAACCACCAAGCTGGTTATATTTATGCACAACGTTTATACACATCAAATCTGATAATCAGAAGCAAGCCAATGCCAGAATAACTCACACAATTCCTCAGCATTTCAAGGAATTTAGGAATTTGACCCACTAAACTTATTGCACTAAAAGATTAAGCATTGAAAAGCACACAAAATGTAAAAGTAAAAAACACCAGCAAATTGAACGCCTACTTAAAAAGGGAAAAAGAAACTCCACGAAACGCATTCAAACGTTCATGTTTTCTCAGTGACACCCACTACACAAAAGCAAAAACAACACTGGTAAATAATTCAAAACAATCATCCAAATTCCCTGCGAAAATAAATAATTTTAGAGAAACCCACAAAGATCAGACGAACCTAAATTGTCAAAAGACCCAATTAACAAGTAGAGTAGCGTGAAACATGAAATTTTAAGAAAAGCCCTCGAAATTGATAGCTGTAACAAAAAGGACTATAAAGAAGGAAACTTTACGAAAACACCTACCAAAACCGACAAGCTGAGACTTCTTAGAGAACGGAGACGAGGAATTAGAAACCAACAGGTCTTGTTGTTGCTCTCTCTTCTCTTTGGAGTTAGAAGACGACGCCGTTTTTCTGGCGGCCAAGGCCTGCTCCGGCGTTCCGTACTTTCTGGGTCTTCCACGCTTCCTCTTCGCCGGCTCCAGAGGGGAGTTCACGGCGGAAGACGCAACGGAGTGATGGTACACCATTGAATTGTGTTGGTGGTGGTGGGACCCAGCGCCTTCGTCGTTGTTGGTGGTGTGAAGAGAAGGTGGAAGCAGGCCATTGGTGGGTGAGGATGTGGCAGCGGTGGCGGAGGGGACGGATGCGGTGGTGGGGGAGGGGAGGAGGTGGTGGTGGTGGTGGTGATGGTGAAAGTAGGAGCTGAGTTGTGATAGTTGTCGCGTGTCGTCAGGTTCCATTTTAGTTTTAGATAGAGATTTAGAATTTAGAGAGAGAGAAACTGAGATTTTTTTTATTTTTTAAAAATTTATTTTTAATTTTGCAAAGAATGCGCATGGCCTTCATTAATTAGAGATGGGAGTTTATCAGCCGTTGGATTACTGTATTCTTCGTGATTCGCTACGATTGTTGACTTTTTTTCATTTATTTATTCTAGAATGTTAATTACAAATATTATAAAATCGATCTCTTTAAATTTTAATATTAATATTTACTATTTTATTTCAATAATAATATTTCTTTCTTTTAGATGTCTATCTTATAGATTAGTGGTCCGGTCCAACCATAACCGTTAGGTTGCTCGCCGATTAATTATTAAAAAATAATATTTAAAATAATTTTATGTAATTTATTATTATATATAAATTTTAATTTTGATATATGGAATTTTAAATATAAGTCTTGATAATAAATTTTAAAAAATATGACTGAAATCCATTTATTTATCTGGTTCGATTCAACGGTTTAAACAATTTAATCTAATTTAATCCAAAAAAATAGTTTTTAAATAAACTTAAACCATTTTAATTGACAAGTGACAGGTTAACTGGTTGAATTGATTGATTCAGTTTGATTCTCAAGACCATGATTCATATTTCTAAACAAACACTTCAACATCAAAACTGCTACACTGTGAAATGAACAAAATCCGAAAGCCGGTTGACAGTTATTTCAGTTTAAAAGAGGGAAACCGCTTATAATTTTTCTCTTTTAAATCTTTACAAGCGGATTCTTTCATATTTTTTTCTTTATAAATCTTTTTGCAAGTGAATGATGATGGAAGTCCACTCAGAACAAAACAATGTCACTCTAGGTAAATTGAGTGCAAAAAGTTTGACAATATTTATGTATCATCAGAAGGGTACAATGCATTTTCTTGATGTGCTTTTTAAAGATTGTGATGTCTTTGCATACTTTTTTTATTTTTCTTTGAAGATTGAAAATGTTGGTGTGATTTGTAGTTGGAGTTGTTGACAAGCCTCTTTCATGCTTTGGCTGTGGCATTGGCTGGTCCTCGTGAGTTTGAAGAGTTCCAGATCATTTGCATTCTTTTTTTAATTTTTCTTGCAGTTTGTTCTTGAGAGTTTGAATCTTGCCACAGGTTTCTGCTGGGGTTTGTGTTTCCTCCATTATGGTACTATGCCACTGTTCTTTACTTTGGGAATTATTATCTCAAAGATCCAAGGGAGCGATCTGGCCTCGCCGCATCAGCAATTGCTGTAAGCAGATACTTTTCATTTCTGGGTGAAGTTTGCAGAACTTTACTTTGAATTGGCTTCTCATTGAACCTACCGCTTTTCAATTATCTTGCAGGCTTTGATTTGCTCTGTTGCTCTCTTGGTTGTTCTTCTTACTGTGATCTTGTAGCAAGTATTTCAGTGCCACCAGGTACTTTGGTTCAACCATGAATAGATAGGATAGGAGCATAGCAGATTATTGTGGTAAGGAGAAAGCCTTCTAAACTATAAATTGCAGAGTTTGTGACATTCTTCCTGTAACAAAATTCTTAGTTATATTACTGCAAAATTTATGAATTTGTTGTGTTGATAAGGCACAAAATACGTCAAAATGCATTTAACATAAATGTTTTCATAATTGTTTGAAATCAACAAGCATTTCACTAAATTTGATGAAAGAGAACAATATCCAGAAGAAATTCTAATGCCTATAACACATCATAAAACATTTTCGGAACACTGGTTAATCAACACTCTTGATCAGAATCAACAACTTGTTTTTAGCATTACAGTGAATGAGTTCACAGAATCTTTAGACTTCATCCTTCGGTGTTGGTGCCTGTTCCTCCCCCTCAGCAGTCTCTTTTGAAGATGCCATGTTATGTGAATTCTTAAGTTCCTCAAGCTGCATGGAACATGGGCAGAGTAAAGGATTTTTTTTTTTTAAGGATAATCACAAACAACTTGAGACATTTTACAAAAAAGTTAACAGAATTAGACATGTAATGAAAAATGGCATTGAGACGACAAGATTGAGATGATATAGGACCCTTCAGAAACTAACTCTTTATTTGAGAATCTCAGATACATTCTAGCAGTAATTTACCATACTTGAACAAAATCCATATTGCTAGGCATCATAGTTAAAGAAATCAGCGGCAACCATTTCTTTGCCTCTGGCATGACACAGCAAAGCTGATACCATATCTATGAAACCTATAATGAATTTAGTGTGATCATGGTTTGTATCTTAAGTTTTGGTTTTTGATTTCCTTTATTAGACAAAAAGACAGGGGTGTGTGAAAATGCTAATTCTGATCCAATATCTCCTCTGTTTCAGTAAAATTTACTAAAACTATAAAAGCTGACTAGTGTAGTGGTAATGTTTCCATAAATCACTGAATAGTGATAATGACAAAATCTATAGTTCTACTAAAGTGAACTATGCACTAGAGGTTTCAAATATGGTATGAGAACATCTGACAGACATAAGTAGCCCACCCCAGTGATCTGCTTCCACAAATAACCAACAATTATAAATAGTACAGCGGAGTGAGTTTTTTCATATTTGGAAAGTGTGTAGGCCTAAACTTAAATAAGAAAAGATAGTGCAGTGTTAAATTATATATGAAAAGGGAGCAAGGTGGTAAGATTTCATAATGTTTCCAAGTAGAAAATGAAAACGCAAGGTCCTTTACTGAGAAAAAGATCCTTCATAAGCTTCTGATAGGAACCAGTGGATATGTTCATCATTAGCATAAACATAATAAAAACAATGTGACTCATTTCATAGACTGGGCAAAGCACAAAAGAATAGATGGAATGGAAAGTACTAAAGTTGAAGCTCTTATTGAATCTACCTCATATTTTTTCAAGCTTTCCTCAAATGATAAACATTCTATGCCTAAAAGGGATACACAAAATTTGTGAATGAAATTTTGCTAACACAGACACAACAGCTTTGCTAACATGAGAACCAAAATGTAGACAGATCTCAAAATCAAATGGCACCTCTTTGCAAGTTTCCTGATGTGCAGCCAAAAGATCATTATACTTCGTCTGCAAATCGGACAATTCAGTTTGTAGCTTTTCATAATCAGATACACTAGGACCTCCTAATTTATGTTGAATAAACCTGTCCACCAAAAACACAAAAATTTCACCACTTTTCAACTAATGACTACACCCATCTCGAAGAACAGAAAAGAAAAAGATATCAACTTACTCAAGGGCAGAAGAAGGCTTGTCATTTTGCTCATACAATGCCACGAGAACTACAACAAAAACTTAAATTTCACTTCAACAAATTAAGAAAAAAAATAAAAGAGGAGTATGAGAAACTACCTTGTGTAAGAGCATCCAGGACTCCACTGGAATCTAAATACTTCCTAAAAGCTTCCTTCTTTGCTTCTTTTTCCTGTAAAATATCAACTCGGTGATGAAAATATAACGAAAATAAGCCAAATTCAGTAGAAGTTATGAATGGATCAGCTACAGGACATTACACAATTTAAAAATTTACGAAAAAGTTCTGAAATTTACCTCTTTGTAACGCATCATGATCTGCTGTCAAATTTACTTCCCCTTCTTTTGCTCCCTTAATGAAAATGATTATAAGGAAAGAAAATCCACCATGATAGACCCGTCACCTACTTGACTACAGGCTCTTTGCCCACTTCCCAGGACTCTATTTTGAGCCTCATCCCAGGAATCAATTCTAAGCCCGGCCCAGATTAAATCTAATCCGACTGATGAATAAATAATAATTAAAAATGATATTATACCTTTTTCAGACAATATTGATCAATAAATTTTAGACAAAACGCGTATGCTCTTCTTTCCTTTAAAATAATGTTAGCGTATAAACTGCAGCTTCACCTCATTAACTTTTCATACAGGTTTTACGGTTCCTTGAGAATAATAAGGAAGAAGGACTGGATTTACAAGTTCAAAAGAATTTGTGTGACAGCATTTCTCAATTTAATTATTGCATTTGGAATCCAAGTCTCAATTTTTGCATTGCGTTAAGTAATAGAGTCATCTCCTAAAGAAGGTAAATTTGCTTCATCATCAATTGTTTAAGATGTAGAAAATAATATAATTTCATTTGCACCTATCTGACATCCCACCAAAGCCAATCCCATCATTAATCTCTTCTGAGGACCAAAAGCTACACACCATTAGTCACAGTTTGTCAATAGAATAAAATTATAAACCCAAAACATGCTCCACCTGCATACATTCTAATGCAGATTTAAGTTTGTTTTAAAAATTCTTTCTATAGTTTACAGAATGGTGAACAAATACAGTTAACATTTGGTACAAAAGAATAAATGAGAAAAAAAATTAAAATATGAGTTCAGCACATGTTGCTCGTGGCATAATTGTGGCACCATCGCAGTTGATAAAATATGTATGCCGTCAAGGAAGTGACCTAGAGTTATTGTGACAGCAACATGGAGATCAACAAGAGTGAAAGCATTATTACCAAGCCATAGTTCACAAGGGAATCAATATTTTCAATCTTCTCTATCTTTTTATTAAAAGTGTTCCATGTGCTCGTAAAGGGACATTGTTGAGCCTGCATCCATATTCCACTTATTGGTTAGTATTGTACATAAGAAGGTAAATGAATAGCTCTAGTAAAGAATATGATATTATCACCTCTGTTTTTGTGTCACTATTTTGATCCGGGACAATTGAGTTTTGCAATGATCTCTGTTCATTGTGGTTGACTGATTCTTCCGAATGCATTTTTATTTTGACCTTCTCAGAGGTTTTTCTTGAGGGGATTTTGTATGCAGAATCAGTGTGTATTGTTTCCATGACTGAACCAAAGAAGTTTGTAACAGGTACCTACAAACAGGTAGAGGCACAATTTTTTTTTTTTTTTTTTTGAGGTTACTTCAATCTATCAAAAATTCTCCAAAGAAAGATCTATCAACACTTCAATCTTGAGAGAAATGATCTCAGATAAAGAAGTATTCACCACAAAAAGGGTCTAGCGGTATGTTATCTATAATGCAAATTGGTATATATCCCTTTGCTAGAATTAGGCATTATATGAACTTAGCTCTCGCAGATCATTCAGTTAAGGAACAACTATACTATTGACACTTTGCAAACACAAGAAACACCTTGTAATATGTAAAATGTGAAATAGCATCTATGCAGTGTCTGCTCTTTAGCATAGGTGCAAAAGTCCATGCTTTAAAAGGATGAGAACAGGATTTACCTAACAACTACAAAGGTTTTTTTTATAAAACAAAACAATCCAATCAGAACACAAGGATCAATAGCATCAGAAAAGGCGTCATGAACTTCCATACCTCCTCCAGATTTCTTTGGTATAGATCTGTTCGATAGTACGCAGTTGACATCAACAAATTCGGGTTGTATGAAGTGAAAAGACTGCATAACAAACACATAGCAAACAGTGCAGAGCTTAGTTTGAAGAAAATATAATGACTCAAGTTGTGCTATGCAATCACTTCTCAGAAATGAATAGCAAGAGATAATCTAAAGGCCTTCATTTAATTTTCTTTAAATACATGATAAGAAAAAGGTTTAGAAGTATATCTTCAGGGGTCAATAGACTCTTTTTATCTTTCAGATGGATCATAAATTATTTCCATTGATTGAATCACTCATGAAGTTTTAATTTCAAATAAACTTGGAGAAGAAAGTTTCAAATTTGTCACTTACAAATCCCCAACAAACCATAAGTGAAAAAGCCCACAAGAGTAAGGATTGGTTGATTGACTCAGTGAAATCCCAATAAACCGTTTACATCTTCAAAAACATATACCGGTTGCCATCAATACTCTCTCATTTCAGAATTTAATGGATAGTTTATACAAATTCAATCCCCAGAGAAAGCCAATGAAAGTTTAATCCTAGAAAGCAAAAGTATGATCTGAAAAGAACCAAAAGGATGTGTGTACACAACATACTGAAGCATATCATACTCTTAGCTACTCCTTTACCAAGTATAAATTCCTACTTTGATGTACCTGCTCAATGAAGCATTGTCATACATATTCAGCTTTTCAAAGAAAGCAAGGGTATAGAATGTAAAACGATCCACAACAGAAACCCCAACCTGCATCAAGAAGAGACATTGAATGTAATACCCACAAGCCTATAAGTGAAATAAGAATACAGCAATTTCAAAAACTAGCATCCTAGATCTTAAATGTTTAAGGGAATGATAAAACAGTAAACACTATCAATTTTACACTTACATCAGAGTCCAAGTGATGTGAATATGAATTCTCCCCTTTCTTGCTACTTCCAATGGCCAAAACACCTGGCGAATGAAGCTGTACAATCCAAGTAAAAAGAAAAAGTCCATCCAGCATCAAATACATAAAGCAAATTTTAGAAGTCGCAGTGCAAGGTTGAAGGACATAGAATACAATGTTCAAAGGTCAAGCTTAATCCAGAAGCATGTCAATAAAATTCAAAATATGGATAGCCGTGACCTGACTATATGAACAAAGAAGCATCTCTTAAAAGCAGAAATGCACAAACAACTGTGCAAATATATGACACTCAATATATGCCCAAGGATATACAGATTTTCTGGAAAATTTTTGAAGGTATTATGCAGAAGAGATTAATTTTACTGGCATACCAATAAACAAAATACAGTATGGGACATAGATTGTACATACAAATCACTATTATAGAAGGGAAACTACACATGTAAGGACACATCTATACACTGAATAACTATGAAATGTGATTCTAGAATATTCAGGACTAAATCAACTCTATAAAAGTAAATTAGATAATGTGTACATTAAGATTTTTTCTTCTTAGTATCATACACACATTCCTCTAGATAAACGAGTAAACATCAGGCCCCCCAGAAAATACATAAATATGACTAGGTGATAAATATTATGATTTTTGTGAAAACCAAACCCCTATATTAGAATCATAATACTAACCTGAGAGAAGAGTGTGGCAGCTTGGCAAGTGTCCACCATTATCAGCAACTCCTTGAATCTAATTTATATCAGCAACAAATGTTATACAAAGTTCCAATAAAATGACAATACTTGATGCCACTGCTACATCTACATATACAATTACTTTAAATTCTTACAACTGAATTCTTAATGTTATATCTTTATGAGTGAAAGGCATAGAAGTGGCATATTCTCTCACCTCCACTTTTCTTTCATTTGTTTCACAGCATCAGCAAGATCATGACTCTGGAGCTCTTCTGAATCCTGAAATTTTAAAAATTCATCTCCCCCATGTCCCGTCATGTATAGAAGAATATGGCTTCCTTCATCACTTAAAAGACGCTTTGATCTAGGAACAGCAGTCTCATGACGCCCAGTCAAAACTCTTAAGAAGTTTTCTACTGTTACTTCATAACCCCGATAGTCTACCTGAGTGATTCAAGTTTAGTAAAATCAGGGTCCAAAAATTATTGAAAACCCGCATCTTATGATTGTTTGGAAGCACGAACATGAAGCATAATGCTTAAGGCTCTAGGAAGGACAGCAGGGAATTGCAGTCTTCTATAGGCAGTCTTGCTCGTGTGTGTATATATTTTTTCTTTTCATAAGATACAAGGAAATTTTGCATTAAAACTTATTTCACATTTTAATAACATTTCGGTCATCTATTTTTAAAGAGTAATAACCAACATATTGATTGTGATGTAAAATGATGGCAGACTTAAAATTATGCAAAACAATATTTTGTCTCTCTACAGAAGTTGCCCATAAGTCAAAGAGTCAGGAGGAACAAAACTCACCTCAACATTATCACCATACAAGTTAAGTCTGTGGTTCTCATTGTTGAACACTTGAGCAGGATACTTGTTTCTAGCATTACAAGCCATGTCATCAGCCAGCATAAGTATGATCCTCTCATCTGGTATTCCTAGCCGCTTAACTGTCCTGGGAAACCACACAACAGAAAACAGTCTGTTACTGAAAAAAATGGAAAACAACAAACTTTAGAAGATGACAGTTCTCAAAACAAGAAAAGAAAAGAGAAAACCTATTCTTACCTATACAGGGACAAAGTATTAGCCATGTGCCGGTAATTAAACCTGAACAATGAAACAACCCATCAATTAAACCAGCAATATATCCAATGGCTCAAGTTTCTTACAAAATCATTACATTCACCATGACACTAGCACAAAACAATGATTCATGAATCCAAACTAAAACAAGCATAATGTCAATCAATGGAAACACTACTATGTTGGGACATCGCAACCAGTATCAACAACTCTTGATACCCTAAAAATTACCCACAACAGTAAACTATAAGCAGTGATTGAAGAAACTTCAAGAACAAGAACAAAAATTTTATAGCTCCGGAACTGAAATGAATACATGGGTATTATCGATAATCAAGTGCAACAAAATGGGTATGCTTTAATTTCTGATAATGTGGATCTATACTAAAAATGAATAAAAGGTGAAAATGAGTTAGTTACCAGAAACGAGAAGTGCAAACCAAGACAGCCCAGTTGTTAGTGTGCAGAGTGGTCTCAGCTGAAGCACTGAATACAAGGGAAGAACAGAGAAGCAAGAGCCCCACCTTTACAGGACTTCTTAAACACAGCAAATTGCACATCTTGAACAGTTGACTAATACTAAAACACTCGAAATTTTACTTTTGTGGATTCAAAACCGGGTTTAAGATTAATTCGGATCTTATTCGTCTGGAGTGCCAGTATTTGTTGCAATTGTGAAATGGAAATTCAGCTCAGTCTCTTTGAATTTACTGAGAAGAACAAACTCTTTCACAGCTTCTCTTCACCAACTAGGAGATCAACCTTGTTGTGATATCATTATAAAACGTCAATCATCAGATATTCACCAGACGATTTTTACTGAGAATAGAAAAATCTGGAGTTTTATTTCAATCATCCCATCTTCATTCCTGGAATTTCATTTTGACGGGTACAAGGGTAATTTCGTCTTTACATAATATTTTGGTTAGTTCTTGGAATTATAATGTTTGTGGGTATTTTAAAATGACATCTTTTCCCACAGCTGAAATTACAAACTCATTCGGTCACTGTCTCTCTCTCTCTCTCTCTCTCACATTCATCGAGCATCTGCAGGTATTTGTATCTGAACTGTACTCTTTGTGTAATGGAGTTTTTATTTATATTTTTATATTCTTTATGGAGTCTAATTAGCTGCCTGAGCATTAAATATCGCAACTTGAGACTGTAAAGTGGGAAAGTTTTTATTTTGTTTCTTGGTTTTGGCTGAAATCGCATGGATTTGTTTCTGGGATCATGGCTTGTAGACTTTAAATTAAGAGGGCATTGTTTGTTTTCGAATATACTGATCAAACTCTGGGTTAAAACTTTCATTTTTACTCTACAAATAGCATCTTTTCTACATGTGAATATTAGTTGAAAATTAACAAAATTAATCTTTTATTTAATCTGTGACATTTTAATCTAGTCTTGTAATATTTTGAAAAATGAAATCTTGGCTTGGCTATAATATTATTTAGGATTAACACATTAAATTTTATTTTTTTATTTTTTAAACTTTTTTATGTGATCTTTATGCATCAGTTGTGCACTTTGAAGTCAGCAAATGATATAGATTACAAAGATTCTACTTGCTTTCCCTTTTTTTCATGTGTTTGTAATGGGGTTAGGTTTGATTTGAGCTGCTCAAACTCGAATTCGATCTCAGATCAAACAAGCTAAGTTTGAGTCAATTCGATTATTTGACGTCAAATATGCTCGGATTAATTCTAAAATTAAATTATTTTCGTGTTGAATCCAAACCCAACTCATCAATTTTAAACCAATCTCGAGCTAACTTTTTTGGATTCAAACTAGGCCTTGTTCAAGCGCAACCTTGGATCGAATCCAACCCTAGTTTGTAAAAGGAAATGTGATTAACTAGCGTTCAGTCACACTAAAATTGATGTTTTTTGAAGTTTACAGTTCAAACCTTAAAATAGTTTGCCTTTTTAAATTAATTTGCTTTTGAATGTTATCTATGAATTCTATGCATTGCCTTTATAAGTGAAGAGTTTCTGGGATTGCATTGAGTTTAAGGTAGACCTTGCTGGTTGTTTCTACTAAGAACCTGAAAATATACCATTGAAGTTGTGGAACATAAGAGTTTACTCCTGTGGCTCATAAGCTCATGTTTACAGTTTCCAGATAGAAGATTTTCAATTGTTCCCACTCTCTGATGAGTCATATCACACTTAACATGAATTACGCATTTATTCAAATCTATTTTGAACACAAGTGGAAGATTGATTTTAGGTTTTGTCTGTAATTACTCGTATATCATTCACTTTTTCATTTGACAACAATAGGTAGCATGTTTAATTTCTAGTTAGTCATATCATCAATTTCCCTCTTTTGATTGGAATTCTAAACAAGTTTGGACTCCTGTTTGTGATTTCTTATATGAGTTTGTTTGCTTTTCCAGAATCTACTTTTCACTCCATAAGTGTGGTAGCAGTAAATTCATTGGTCTGATTTGCTATTTGGCTTTCACGGTAGTTTATTCTGTCCATTAGTGCCATTATGTTTTGACCAATACTGGACTGCTAGGTAACTCTTTAAAATGATATCCCCTTCCAATCCATTCATAATGTATGACACAGTTACTAAGGATACCTGAACACAATTTCAAGAATGCTATCATCGTCAAATTTGTGATATTGGCCTTTTCTAACTATTTTACTGGAATAAGATTTGACCAGAGGTCTCTTTCAATTACTCGGTTGAAATGTGTTAACAAAATTTCATGATTGTCTATGATTCAAACAATTCTTGGCTGCTGCGTTTATGTCATGCTAATTGCTTTTTATCAGATATCATCTTATCTCAATGAAGTTACAGAGGATGTCTTGCAACAGTGTCCATGATGCATTGAGTTCTGATGACATCTTGTGTGACATCCTCCTTCGATTGCCGCCAGAATCTGTTTTCAAATTCATACTTGTATCAAAGAGGTGGCTTAAGTGTATCTGCAGCTATGTTTTTCGTCAGAGTTACTTGAGACGATGGAAAGTAAATTCTCGCCTCTTGGGCTTCTTTGTCTGTAATTCCTTGTACCTTGGAAGACGTCCAGGTGGCCTACGTCGCACCCCATCAGAACCTGCAATTCTTTTTTTGTCAACTTGTCAAGAGGGTGATGACCTAAAGTATTCAGGGACCCTCAAACGGCTTGGTTACTTCATTGACTCTTCCAATGGTCTTCTTCTTTGTGGCCGCCATCCAAAGAGCTACTATGTTTGGGATCCAGTTACCAAACAACAGCACAAGCTCCCTCGTCCACGAGTTTACTTTGAAGAATTGTGCATGGCATTCATTGCTGAGGACTCTCCTGATGATTCTATGTGCTACAAGGTCATTCGTGCAAAATGTGAATGTAAACTTAATGAAGTCAATACTGTCACCATTGAGACTTTCTGTTCAAAGACTACCACATGGTATTATTCAATACTCTCTTGCACTTCAACGTTATCATTATGTCCTTGGACAGTTGCCACTGTGATTAGAGGTGTCATACACTGGTTTGCAATGAGGGGAAATATAGCCATTTATGACCAGGAACAAGAAGAGAGGCATATTGTCGTAATTCAACTACCAGGGTCATATGACTTTGATGAGCAAATTCTTGGTGAGTCTTCTGATGGGCTTTTGCAGTATGGTATGAGTTGTAAGTCAGGCATGGAGATATGGGTTCTTGAAAATGAAATAGATGACCGCACATCCCTTAACTCATGCGATGCAAATCTCAAAACTAGATGGACCTTGAGATATAGATTGAATTTCAAGACGATGTGGAAGAATAATCCAAGAGTTATGACAGCCTACAAAACATGTTCTAAATCTAAAGAAACTCAAGTAGTGTCATTTCTTTATCAGAATTCAGAATCTGTTTACATAAGAGCAGGAGATAACATATTTCTTTGTCATCTTCAGAGTAAAGAAGTGGAAGTGGTCCAATATGATGGTCGTAGCTCCTCCATTGTTTGGGATTTCAGCAAAGTAGTGCCTTACTTCAAGCCAGCTTGGCCACATTCTTCTTTGCTATAACAGGATTATCAATCAAGTTTGTGGCTTTTGTTGAGCATTTTATTTAAATAAATTACGATGTTCAAACTATATCCGGTAGAGCTTCAGCTGTAACTTTTGATGTTCAAGAGTTTATGTGAATGAATGTTAGCTTTTCCTGTACGGTAGATGTTGTTGTAGTTTTGGGCATCCTTATTATGTCTCTGCTTTTTCTGGGATGGATTTGTTGTCTGTAGTTATTCTACCAGCATCTACTTTATTTTTACTTCATTTTAGCACCTGGAAACATATTGTGGTGTCACTGATAATTGTATCAGCTTTGGCAAGTCACTGTGAATTCTTACTTTGTTTTAAGTTAATACTTTTTCCTCATTTTCTTTTAGACTGTAAAATCAGCTATGATACCTTTTTTCCTACCTTGTAAATACACAACTATAAATCAGTGAAGCATATATTGGAAGTCTATAAACTATGAATTGTTTAAGAATTACAGGAGCTGAGAAATGTTTCTACTTTTAATTTCTCTCTTTAATGAGACAAAAACCTGCTGCTTGTACAACAGAGAGTAAATCTTCAACTTTATGGTGCACGGGGAGCATAGTTACCCCTGTTTGAATCAATGAACTATTTATCTATTGTCAAGAAAAATCAAGAATAAATAACCCTCCAAAAGCATCCAAAATCTTGGAGGTGGCAAGTTTGAATCTACACCTTGACTTGAGAGGCCAACCAAAAAGAAAACCTACCATGTCTCTAATGATGATTAATCAGACCTCGGCAACAAGAAACTAAACCCTGTGTTCTCCTGAATAAGAGGTGGTGGTTCAATGTCAGAGATGTCGATTTGTTTCATTGATTTCGACAAGTCATCTACTGAAAATGGGATGCTGCAGCACAACAAAGTAGTGAGAGGTCAGTGAAATCCCTAAGGTAATGATCAAGTAAGGCAACTTGGAAGACCAACCAAACTATGCATGGCATGGCCCTTGTCACTGTCATAGATTTTTGTACAGCTACGGCATGTTTGATCATCATGATCATACATTTCAACAATTTAGTGCAACCCTCAACTAAATATTGAAACATTCAAATCAGTCTTTAATTAACCATATGGCGACATTGCTTTGTTTGATTCAAGTTTCCAACACTCAGATTTTCAAGGTACTTCTCAATGAGATATCCAATAATGGTTATTAATTAATGGAACGTAAATGAAAGAAAGAAAAGATCAACACATAGTCAACATTATTTGCCAACCTTGAATCATCATCTAACAGGAAAGAGTTGCTAACAGCATTGTGGGAATCTTCTGTCATCAACACCCTCATATTAGATATAACCTATAAAACAAACATTAACATGGGAACAGTCAGTTTCTCCATAATATCTAACGCACTACGAAAATTTATAGTGCTTTCCCATGTAAGAAAGATGACTCTTAACCTAGTTTGAGTAACGGCATCCAAAGAAAACTTACATCTGGAGACACACTATGTGTGCCATACTTGTCATCCCAGTACATTGTACTGATCCGATATAGCTGCTGTATGCTAAGGACCTGTCCGTAGAATTTAATTTAGTTGATACCTGGAAAAGAAAAGGGCATAGAAACAACTGTAACAATTTGCTAATATTAGATCAGCATCACTCACTGGGCAGAGGTCATGGCTTATTTCATCCAGTCCCTTCTTTGGTTTTTGATGGATGACCTAAACAAAGAAATATAACATTTGAGAAAATTTCATCTTCTCTTTCTTTTCATTGTCACAGCAAGTAATAAAGTAATAATACATTAAGTTTAGAATAGAATCATACAAGAAACCCAATGGCCTGCCTTATATGCTTGAGCTCATCCCATGCTGAACCTGCATACTGCACTCATTTTTTGTTTGTTTTGTTATTATAAAAGACTAAATAATGAAGTAAAGTAGCAGTTTATAAAAATTACCTCATCTGTTGCTTTGTAACACCATTGCTCCAATTCAGCTAATCCAGCTTTAACATATTCACCATTACTAAATGAACAACACTCTCGCCTCAACAAAAGGCTGAAACCAAGACAGTGGTGGGAAGTAAAAAAGATAAGAGAAAACTTCTACCTTCAGTTCTTAAAATAATTCAGAAGTGGTAATAGACTCAAACCTGTTGAAAAGTTGAACATTGATGAAGGAAAATATTTGAGTGAAGACCTTACGAACTAAAAATGGGGGTACCTAAAACAAAATATCAAAAATTAGACAAATGCAAACCATAGACGCAATGAGAATCGGATTTTTTTTTTTAATTTAGGATTCTCATGGTGAATTTCCAAAAATTGAGTAAAACAGGTAAGCTAGAAAGAAGGAATAGAATCAAAATAGATCTAACTAACATGATTAGTTTTCAAAGAGTTTAAGAAGTTGCCAAGGCTCTTCACAATCGCTTGCCAGTGTGCAATTAAAGCTTTCTGGGCTGCAGTGTTAGCAACTGAACGTGATGATCCCTTGACTAAGCTTGCTCTGGATGTTCTTGGTGCCTATTTCATCATATTCAAATTAAGATTTGTAATGGTAGAGTTTAGACAGGAAGATATGTTTCTTAAATTCCAGATACAAAGAAGCATATATCCAATTATTTTTTTATAAGAAAAACACTATACCTGGATGCACAGCCCTAGTAATGGAGAAATTTCTTTCTTCAAATTATCTCGAATCATTCCATAAATTTTTTCCACATAAGCTGTAAGCTGCTGTTTGAAAAGCAAAGCCGGGTACTTAGCGTCAACTTGCCGTAAGGTATCCACTCCACCACTTATGCTACCATTAATCAAGGAAATATTAACCCCTTGAGGACTCCCACGGAAACTCTGAAAATAACAATCAAAGGCATTAGTAGGAATAAAGAAAATTTGCTAAAATGACTACTTGATTCTAATGGCAAAGTTGTACTTGTGTCATCCTCCCAAATAGTGTGGCTGATGAAGATCGACGGCGCTGAGGAGCCATTCCAGCTGCACTGCTTGCTTTCAATGTTCGTTGGAGTAGCAAGAGGAGCGTAGAGGCATTTGATAACCAATAGGCCAAAATATCATTGTTGTCCTGGGTCTAAGATCCAATTTGTAACATTCAAGTTCAAGTTTGATTTGGATGTCAAAAAAAGTTAATAAAAGATAATACCGACACAAGAAGTTAAACATTTCAAACCTCAATAGCATTGCCTATGGTCTGAATGATGCGGTCAAATACACTTGTCCTCTCAACTTCAAAAGATCTCCATTGCAAGAGGCATTTGTATATGATACAGGCACCAATAGGTCGGTTCCCCGAAAAACCTAGGTGTTGTCCAATACAACGAATGAGTAACTCTTGGTTCTCTTGTTGTTTCTCATTTAGTGATTTTTGAGGTTTCTCCTCGACTTCCAAAGGATCTCTGTTCATTGAAGGACTATGTAGATCCTATTCCCATATATAGATTAATCAGCAAAGAAAGTAGACAAAAAATAACAGTTGGGTAAATCTCATAGTAAATTTTTTCATTCCTAGATTTCATTGTAATGTATACTTATAAGAGGATTACTTACAATAGATGCCTTGGTATCCACAGATAAATGGCCACTAGCATTCCTCTGCAATTATTTTAGACAACATGAAGATCCTCAGACCTTCTGGCTAATAAACATTAATTGACAATTTAATACTTTATTCCCTCAAGTACCTGTAGAATTGATCTGGAGCGTCCTGAAAGGAACTTATTGGGTGCCATGGATACAGCTTGCTGTCGTAGTACTTGGTTTTCTGATTCTAAATTGGTCAGCTTCTCTTCTAGCCTAATTGTGGAAGTATAAGAGCGAAACCACATTAGAAAAATTTAAACAAGTAAACATTTCTTCCACATATAAAGCTAAGAATCCCATTTTATAATAACCAGCCACCAATCAGATGATTTAATTTGATGCAAAATAGTGGTGAGATGATCAAATGGAGTGAGAGAAAGTATATACCTGCTCAATGATTCCTGGAGTTGCTGATTTTTTTTCTCTGATTCTTCAGATTTTTTCCATCTTTCTTCACTTGTCTCTTGGAGTTCCTTGAATTTTTGTTCAGATTCATTAGCTCTTTGTTTTTCTGATTGCAATGAATCCTATGAAACCGTGAAGCCAGGGTCAAGATAAACTCATATTGGATGATTATTATCAACTTCCAACATACTATAATGAGCTATAAGACCCACAACAAATTGATGAAAACTCATACATTGACTATTAATGGTTCTACTAATATCCTGCCACATTCAACAAATCTTGAAACACAGGTTTCCAAGTTCTTACTGGGTCAAAAAAAAAAAAAAATACTGCAGTGCAAACCTTTCCCTTTTTTGTAGCATGACAATAACATGTCCTAGTTACAATAATTTGTAAATTGAACATTAATCTTTGTGAAAAAGAAGTAATGTGATGTTGGCATGTTGCCTTCGTAAACTTGGCCCATTAAAACTAAAACTCAAGATCACTCTCATTCTTGTATTGCATGTAAGTTTCAAATCTTCATACAACGGTAGTTACAACTAAGAACAGATAAGATTTTTGAGGTGTTTTTGAGAAAAGTATTTAACCAAGAATTTTATTAATCTGTAAGAAAAGGTTTCACCTAACTACTTGATTCTTAAAGTGAAGATAGGATTACTTTGTTTGGTCAGGGAATGATTACTAAATATACAAATTCCTTTATCAAAAAAATATTAAGTATCAATTAATGGTTAAGCCTCTAACCTTTAGTCTCTCCACTTCTGCTGTTAGTGACTCAATTTTTTTCGTATCTTCAACTAAAACTTGGGTCTCTTTAATAAGAGGAGGTGCATCTTCAATAGCTTTCTTTGCAGCCTCTCGTTCCTTAATAAGCAATGCATTTGTTTCTTCAACTTTCTTTTGCATCTCTTGCAACAAGTTCTGCAACTTTGTTACTTCATTTGTCTTTGCTTCTTCTAAGTCAATCTGCATTCAGAATTTCAAGCCTCAGTACATGATCAAATAGAAAAGCAATTGCAAGATTTTAAAGTTAAATACAAAAAGTGTTTTTTTTTTTTTGGTTTCTTTAAAATTATCACACCATAATGTCATGTCTACTTCAGAACATATTATTACCCGTAAACGTTTCTCCAACTGTAAACGCCATGTGAGTTCCTCTACATGTTTCTCAAGCTTATCTTTTGCTTCTTTAAGTGCACCTGTTTCCCTTGCAGCCTGCACAAAAAAGAGATGGATGTTTTCACTGAAAGTCAAAATGAGATACAAGTACACTTTAGACAAGTACTGAAAAGATCTTCGTGTTTGCTTTCTTAGTTAACACGAATTGTTTGTTCTCTTATTATTTCTTAGAAATTCCATTGTTAATTTCTAACTCTAGACCTTTTCTTCTGAGCAACAGTTTTCTTTTTTGTGTGTTATTAACAAAGATTTCTCCATTAATGTTCACAATTTTCTTGATCCAGTAAAAAAGATTCTTCAAGGCTTAAATTATTTTTACAAGAATCTGTTTACTTCAAATGATTCTACTCCTTCAGTCCAAATTCCAAACATGCAAAAAAATGTTGAGTACATCAATCTGATTATCAGGTCAGAGGCCAAGACCTATATGCATAATCAATGTCTTTATGTGCAATACAGAAAATGATATGAAACTATATTACAAAAGAATTATACTGACCATTTTAAGCTTCCTAAGCTCTCTCCGAGCAATTCTACCTCTCCATCTTGTTTGTGCCTTTATCGTTCCTCTCTTGAGCTTCTTATAATATGAAGTAGCTTTATGGCAACGCCACCGGGCCTATATTTTTTCGTTAATCCAAAGAAATGGAACAGTTATAAGAAATTGTATATGCAAAGAAAAGAAAACATTTTAGAAATATGATTGCTAAGGTTATAACCTGGATAATAATTGAAGCTTTAGTTCGCTTCTTGTATCTGAATTCTTTACGAGCAGCCATTGCCCTTAAACCTGTTTGCAAGACAAGTGCAAAAACATGGAGTTTCTTATAAGCTTTTCTGGCTCCATATCTCCATAGATTTTTCTGAATTTTCACAGCCGCTGCCTCCTTCTTCATGCCATCAAAAACTTTGCATGCTAGTCTTCCTACAAATCATAAAAATGCATGTGAAAATGGATTAGAAATGGAAATTGATTTACCATTCACAAATTCCCCGAACAGCCATGTCCAAAGACATAATAATTTTACCGTTCTATTTAGGGAGCTACTGCTCTATATGGAAAGCTCTACATGTAGTAACACAACCTGATTTATGCTATAAAATTTTCAGATGACTCACCTCTGCACACAGATTGCAAAATCACGGTAGCCTTTCGCAATGCAATAAAGCGTTTACGAGCAATATGAGTTTGTATGCACCGTTGGATGGTTTTTGCAGCATTATTGAGTACTTCAGCTCTCCGTGCATCTAATTCAGCCATTTGACCGGCTCTTAAGAATACCTTTGTTTTACCTATCTGCACCATTATTTTAAGGTAAATTATAAAAATTCTTGAGTGCAACTCATAAGAAACTATAACTATTGTTTCAATATATTGTAAGCATTTCCACAGGTATCACAGATATCTTTTATAGTACCTGATATCCTTGAAGCCCCTTCTTATCCAAAATCTTTTTGCAAGCAACCTTTTCATCATAGCTGCACATAGATGCATTAACAAGGATAATATGCATATTGGTTCGATTTTAATCAACAAATAGCCTTCTGAAATAAATAAATTGAGATTATCCCTGTTGTTGGAGAATTGGTAGCACAGGGGTTTTGGGATTAACGAAATGAAGTTCAACAACCACACCAAAACACCTAAGCACTATTGCCAAACAACTTAAAACTCTGCTTAATAATGTTACTTACTTTCCTTCCAAAACTTCTGTGGCAAGAAGCCCAAACCGGTTGAGGAATTCAAAGAATGGACGACGAGTAGGGTATCCAGCACAACTGATTCTGATTGCCTCTAGAACACCCTATAGGGAAAGCCATTGGTAATAGTTGAACGTCAGAAAACTAATAGGAATTCAACATCATCTCCTTCTTTCTAGAAACCAACATAAAACTAAAAGAAGAGAAAGACATATATAATAAAATTGTACTCACACCACAACGTAGCTGATGTAGAATGTTTACATTCTCAAATATGGAAGGTTTAAGAAGATTATTTGGCTTAACACATCTAATGTAGTGGGGTTGTGTAGAGTTTAAAATATCCATTAATTGTTGTAGTTGTACCTGTATAATTTACACCGTAAAAACATAAGTCTTCTAATTCTTACAACATAAAATGGAGTAACATGATGTAGTACATACGAACACTACTTTTCATCAACTATCACATTAGCAATGAAGAAAAAACTACCTTAAAGCGAGAACCAATTGAAGAAAACTTTGATGATTTAGATGTCTCTTCTGGAGGTTGCGGGAAAAGTCCTGCTACAAAAGGACATTTGGAAGCACTCAACAAATCCTGATGTTCAGGAACCACATAATCCTTGTTTTTGTCCAAAAAATGATCAGATTGGTATTGGACCTGGAAAGAAACGTTATTACTTAAAATAACCTGAATGGTAGAATAGTTCATATATATTTCTTCTTTTGTGATGGAACATTACATATTTTGGTAAACTTTATTTTTTTAGCATACCTCTCCAGCATAATGAGAAATGGTAAAATCTGTGCGAGACAATTTTGGTTTTATAAAGCGCTTACGGCTTCTAAACGTTTGGTAGAGTTTATTCGAAAATGTTTCATGTGTAGATTTTGGAAACATGCTGTAAAAAAAAAAATGGTAAGATTACAAATGAGAAAAGTAATATGACCATCAAATAGGAGCTCAGTTCTAAAGTCACTCGTCCAACAAATTTAATAATATTTTCAAATTTTGACCAACAAAGAAATAAAGGTACAAAAGTTTCAAATGTAAAACATATGGTGAATTACAACCAGATTTCCTTGAGAAGAGAAAATGAAAAAGAAAATACCAAGCTTCATCAAGGAGAGCAATGATTCCACCTGGTTTCTACAAAAACAAAAAAATAATGTGAGACTTGAACTAGAAAACAGGATTTGTAGTACAATTCTTGTAGCCAACCCATTTAATCTAAAGAAAGGCTTAGTTGAGTTTTAAGGGCTCTGAGAGAAGCATTAAATGGAAACATAACTTAAATCATGAACCCCAAAATCCCCCTTCCCCCTTCCCCCTTCCCTAACATCATAAAAATATGAACTAATGATGTGCACTGAATTATCAACAAAATTTTCCAATAAAGATAATAGATTTTTTTACATGATAAACAAGCTTACTATGTTACAATCGCATGCAGTATTCCATTGTTAAATTAAGAGCAGAGTTCTTTTCTTGGTGAAAACATAAAATGGTGAATGCCAATTCCTTCCAGCCAAGCTACTTGATCTATCATTATATTTTGAAAATTGGACAGAAACCAACTCACCTAAACTACAGGAATGTAAATTAATCCATAAGCCACACTAAAACATAAAGAAAAATAATCCATATAAGGTAATGTTGTCAAAAAGCCCAACAGTACGGAAGGTTAACTGGTCAATCATCCTCCAAAGCAAGTTTTAGAACATATAGCTAGAATAACTTCAACCCTTGTAATTGCTTCTGAGCTTGTAAGTTTAATAACCGTCAGAAATCACACATAAATTGAATCCTCCTATCTCTGAAAATCTACTTGACTAGACTGAAAATGCAACTCAGATACCTATCCTTTGAAATAATGGTAGCCTGACTACACTTTTATGCTCAGATCCTTGTTGTCAGTTACTTCTTAAATTTAGCATCTGTGGACCCGTGATATTTATATATAGATCAGAAATTGAATCAGATATGAAGTATTGACTGGCTAGACAATTGAAGTACTGACTTGGTAGCTAGGTTAATAGAGATTTTGATGTTCATTTAGGATCCTGAAGCTATGGAAGTAGGTTCAAAATAACATTGAAGGATTGAGTTGAAGGGAAGAAAAAGGATAACCTTTTCAATAAGATCCAAAACATCTTGATTATCAACAAACTCAATGTAGCTCCAATTAATCTCTTCTTTAGTATACTCTTCTTGTTCCATCTTGAAGACATGCTGAAAGACATTACCAGACTCTCTTAAGCTACAAGTTACTAATTGAACTGCTGTTAAAATGGAAAATAATTGCTGAAACATTTACCTGATTGAAATGCTGCTGCAATTTCTCATTAGTGAAATTAATACAGAACTGCTCAAAACTGCACAATTGGTGTATGTGAACTATTGCATTAAAAATTATAACAAATCCTTGATAGGCGGTAAGCTACAAGTTCTTCAATGTGACATTTTGTTTATGCACTATATGTATAAAGTGTTAACAAATTGTACCTATTATTCTTAAAGCTTTCAAAACCATAAATGTCAAGGACACCAATGAGAGATTTTGAGTTAGGATCTTGCCCAATGGAGCTATTAATTTTATCCACCAGCCTGTGTATAACCACAAATATACACTTAGCATCATATCATTATCTCAGATCTCATTCCATTTTATGTCTGTCATAGTAACCATTGGACGTATATAAGCACTGGTGTATTTTATATAGTAACATTTACCAGTCAAACAATCGAGAGTAAATTGTCTTTGCCAAACCATCCCTACTAATTAAAGCACTTTGAGGGTCAAGGCTTCGCTTTATAACCTCCTCAGGGGTAATCATAACACGCTTACATAATGCATCTTCCAAGGCCACAGGATCACACCTGAAACAAATTAAAATTGAATAATATCTTAATATGAAAGGGAAAAGAAGCATATGAACTATGGTGTTGATATCAAGAATTCATACATGAGAAGCTCTGCTGCTGTTCTAAGATGGAATTTGGCCGCGTCATCTTTTGGAACTGATGAATCAACTTCTTTTCCCTTAGCAAATGCAATATTTCCAAGGTGAAGTATTGCAGCAACAACTCTGAAAATTGCTTCCTAAGAGAGAGAGAGATGGTTAGAGGGTGGTCCTCCCTAAGTTTTACATTTCTCAGTAATTAAATGCATGCTTCTGTAAAAGGTAACCTGATCCTTCGCATTTATTCCAACAATATCCATAGCCCTCCTTGTGGCAAGATAGTCATGGGCATCACTTACACCAACCAGTTCATAGCAACTTGACTGGTTAAGATAGTGAAATGATTTAGGGGGTCCTAATTTGTACCTGTCAACTTCCTGTAACACTAGTAACTTCAGCAAGAGTATAAGAAATTGATATTTTTCTAAGCACCTAAAACAAGAAAAAAAATCAGTCAAACATTCCAATGGGGAAATACCTCCTGTGGTGCAGCACAAAGGAGGTAAAAGCAGTGGTAGTTGCGCTCGGGATTAGAAATTTGGCAAACACGAGATCTCTCCAAAAGGTAAGTTCTGATGGCAGCTCCTGAGATTCTCCCTTGTTTATCAAACTGGATCTCAACAAATTTACCAAAACGGCTGCACCAGTATTGATTTCAGAACAAAAATCAATGTCAAGCAAACAAAAATTTACAAGAATTCACCTTTCCTAGTTATAAGTATACTTAAAGCATCAAGACTAGACATGAACATACACAATTTATTCTTCAGTAAGGAAGATGTGAAAATATGAAGCTTGCTTGGCAATGGTAACACACAAATAAATGAAATGTCATCTATGCAAAGCTTTTGAGTTCAGAGAAATTGGACAAAATAGAACATAAGCAGCAATCTACTTTTTGCTTAAAAGCTTTCTAACCTTGAATTATTATTTCTAACAGTTTTAGCATTTCCAAATGCTTCGAGAACTGGATTTGACTGCATTCAGAGAGATTCTCATCAGAGTTCAAATATTATGAAACCAAAGAAATATATATGATAGAAGATGGAGCGATAAAACTCCATAGAAGCCTAGAAAAGTAGTATGTTATTGATCATACTTCAAGAACTTGTTGTTCAACCGTTCTTCCTTCAGTGGCTGTTCTCCCACCTAAAAAAGCAAGGTACCGCATAAGCATTTTTGTGGTCTCAGTTTTGCCTGCTCCACTTTCACCACTGACCAGAATCGAATTACTTTTCCTCTCATTGATCATTGCCCTGAAAGCAGTTAAAGCATATCTTTTCAACATACAGAAAGCAATATACAGCTTCTAGTATGGAATGAAGAAAACCTGTAGGCAACATCAGCTACTGCAAAAATATGAGGACTTAATTCTCCAAACAGAGCTCCCTTGTATTGTTGCATCATGTGAGCATCATAGAGATGAGGCAATCTTTGGAATGGATTGATGGCAATAAGAATATTTCCAGTATATGTCTGCAACGATGTCAAGCATTAGAGGTGCCTGTAGTAGCAAATGCCATGCACTAAAGACATAAACTTCATCCATTATAAAACTCACATAGATTTCATTGAGTTCATATCTAGTTTTTAAGTTCTGCAGAACTCCAGGCTCATGCAAATAAGATAGCTTTGTCATGTCATCAACGCCCCCAGCAGGAGCTTCCATATCTTTCGGATATATTTTTGATAAGTTTGCAACAACCTGAAAGTTACCAAAACACAATACTTTTTCTCAGCACCACAAATATCAAATGTCAAAAAGTAATGACAATATGATCTCTCATTGAAAGATTTACTTTCAAGTTGTGTCCTTATTTGTGGTTCCTACTACACCATATCATTTAAGGTGATTAAAGGATAAATTTGAAGTATAAGATACTTACAGTTCACTTGAGCAATTGTATATAACAATACTACATTTTAATATAAAAATATGCAATTGTTGATGCAATGATGAAAAGAAAGGGAACAAATATCAAAGATTCAACTATAATACTTGAATTTAAATCACTGACATTTGAATTTTTTCTTGAAAAGAAACAGAAAGAAGAATTGACATGTAAATTCGGATCACTGACCTTCTTTCCATTACTAGCCTGGATCTCAACATTCTTCCCTGTAATTTTTGTAACCTGCCCATCAATCCAGGCCACTTCCGGGTCTTCAGCCCAGACATGAGAACCAACAATAATATTTACTGGAGTTCCCTGCAGATGTCAAATTGCAAACATCAAATTATCAATACATGCAAAGAAAAGCTTCGAAATGACAAAACATCATCTTTTATGCATTGTGGCAATAAACAAATAGAAACTACTTTTATATACCACCCCAACATGCATAAGAAAAACTTTTATTGAACTAAAACTGAGATCTATTGGACATTTTTGAAGTTTCGGGTAAAATCTGTCCTCCTTGAAGTTTATGTTAATTATTTATTTACTGCTTAGGTCTCAACTAAGGTAATAGTGTTGAAACAACTTCTCTAGATTATGTCCTTCACAGATGAAATTATCTTCACTTTCTGTTGGTGCAATGCATTAAAGGGCATATAAATCAGTGTAGCTAATTGGAAATTTCCACCAGTATCACAGCAAAATATCATTTTCTTCTATAGTGAACTCTATGTGAGCTCTTCATTAAACTTTTCAAGCATGCCACAGAACCTTAAAATGTATTAGTCTTTAACCATCATCTTAACTTAAATTAGTAGCAAATTAAATTGCAAAATGCTATAGGCACAATTTGCATCCTAAAATCTAAAACTTTAGCATGACTACTACCTTTTTTCAAATCCTTTCAAGACAATAGATGATACATAATAATATCTATGCAACACTAAGGTTTTCACTAGTGGTTACTTCACCAGAAATCACATCTCGGTGCCTTATCTTAGTTCCTTTCTGAATAACTAATGGAGGGCTAAGGCAGTTTGCCATCTTTGCTAACTTTCTCTGAGATTACTTGCCTATTTAGGGATAGAATATCTACTTTTCTTTGAAATAAAGTATGAAAGCAGGTCCCCAGTACTTCTATTTATAACCTTATCAATGATTCAGCTATTCCTGCTTTTTTACTTTTGGTTGTAGCTCCATTACCCAATTTTCATCCATGGTACAATATACCTCTTAGGAACTTATCATTCGTTTGTTCCTGTGAATCTAATCAACAACCATATCTTCTAATTTCAAAATTGATAGCATAATATTATAAAATTCAAATTTTAATCACTACCACATTCCCTATTTTTCCAAATTATAATAAGCTACACAAATGCAACATTTTTGCTTTATAAGAGTCAAATCAATGGCTTTATTATATCAAATTCAAAATTGATAGCAAAGTCAAGTCTTGTTTAGCAGTACTAACAGACACAATGGTAAGCAGAAAATGGAAATGCAAACAGATAAATAAGCCAAAGTTCACATACCATTTCCGGCTATGAATTTAAAGAGCCACCATGCACTCCCATGAAAATTGATTTCTCACGGATTACAGCTCTAAGATCCAATAGAACTCACCTTCCAAGCCTCAAAACACTCCACTCTCCAACTCAAAACCATACCTCCTTCATCACTAAAAGTCACAGAAGAAACTGATTCGTTTCCCTAGAACCATCACCCTTTTTTCACAAACCAATGCCAACCAAACACAGAACTCACCAAAATTGGACTAAACAAACCAACCCAATTAACCGATTTGTCCAAATATCATAGGGGCTTGAGACAGAAAGTGAATGAAGTGGATAAAAGATGGGAAGAGAAATGTGGAAATGAAAATAGAAAGAAAGGGAAAAAAAAATGGTGAGGATGGAGAAATTGTGGTTTTGTGTATTGAAGTGAATGTGAGATTGAAGGGTAATGATGATGAGAGAGTGCCATTCTTCAATAGGAGCTGTAAGTTCGGTTGTCTTCCCCTTTGGTTTCGCGCCAACTAGTGGCTAGTAGCCAACTAACCAAGTCTAATTCTCTTAACAGAATGTTGTGCTTTGTGTGTCTTGACCGAGTGTAGCTTTTTGTATTGTAATTTGCTACTTGTTTTTAGTTACAACCATTAGATTCTACGTGTCTCAAACTAAATTGTTGTTTCATCTACTTCATGTAAAATTTGATGATACAAGAATTCTTCCTTGATGGACATGATAAGACAATCAAATCTAGTTGATCTTAGAATGCAATCGTTAGGATTCTGATAAAAAATATATCAAATGAATACATCAAATAAATAATACATGTGTTTAAAAATATGAATGATTGCTTATAAAAAGATCACATATATGATTTTTATGTGATTCGATTAAAAAATTTTATGAGACTCTACATCTACGATAATATTATTAAGATGAATGAAATATATTACAAAATGATAACAAAAAAGAATAATGATTTATTTTGGATAATTTTTTATTATTAAAAATAAAATATTACCATAAAATTATAGATTATTATGAATGAATTATCGTGTTATTTGGTAAAATTTTTGTATGTATAAATAATAATTATATTTTGATGAAATTAGTAACATAATATTAAAATATTATTTTATTTGTAAGAATAAATTAATATTGTGTTTGGTTAAATTAATATTTCTTATGATAAATATTTGTTTCGTGTATTTAAAAAAATTCATTTTAATAATATATTATGGTTTTATTTGTATATTGTCAAATTATAAAATTAATTAATTAATTTTTTTTCAAGTTTTTATGTTATTGCCACATATTTATTCTATAATATTTTAAATGTTAATTGTTATTTTAATTGAAATGAAAGGTGTTTTATTTTAAAAAATTAATAAGTAAGGATAAATTTGTTATAAAATTAAGATTATATTATAATTTTTTAATATTTAAAGTAAATAAAATATGCAGAGTAACTTTGTATTACTTATTATATCACCATAAAATTACTGAAATATTTTATTACATAATAAACTAAACAAAATAATGTCAATAATAAAATAAATTATTAAAGATAATTAAATATTACCGGAACTAATTTGTACTTTTATTTTTATGATCAAATTTTTGTTTATCCAAGTTATATTTGAGTAAATACGTCAATTATGAGTAATAATGCACTTGTGACCTCTAAATCAATACGAAGAGTAAATGCATTTCATTAGTCATTGTTAAAATTTAGAAAACTCATTTCGTGATGATAAAAAATTTATCTTTGATTTTGAATTATTATTGAGATTGTGATTTACATGATATCACTTACTCCGTTTCGAGATTTCTAAAATGTCGATAATTATCTTTAAGTTTGTCATAACCTTGAAAATAATTAAAGGATAGAAGAAGTTGGGTTTAAAGATTTATACAATAAATTCTAATGTGCATTCTCTTATATTTGTTTGCACCATTCTTCTTCCATTTTAAAAGAAGTTTAATCCATCTTTCTTCTTCATTAATATTAATTATATTCTCACATATATTAACATAGTTAGTAATATTTACTTGTAAATTTAATATATTTTTAAACTCTCTCGAAAACAATTTTAAAGTGTAAATAATACGTCATGTCATCTTGACGTAAATCTAGACATGTAAAATACGAAAACAAAGATACATATGCATGATGTTACGTATACTAACTTACGTAATATCTCAAATCGATACATCGCATTTAGCGCAAAAGTGTATAGAAATAATTTTTGTTTTAAAAATAAAACTCATATAAAACATGTACATTAATGCAATTATATTGTGTTTGTGACAATTCAGTTCATGTCCTTTGTATTTGCACTAGATTTTCTTTACTTTTCCTTTTTTTCATGTTAAATATGTTTCCGTAAAAACACACATTAGACCATTGTGTTATTCAAAAAGAGAAAAGTATTGGTACGTCTAATCAACACTTTATATTTGAAAAATATTGTTTACCACAAGCGCATCTTCTATTTAAAACGAATTATAGTCAAAAGGATCTATGCCGAGTAGTTAACCTGCCCCTAGGGTCGGATTTGAATCGAGCGTATTTAAATTTAAGCTTGGTTTTAGTTTAAATAAATTTGAAATAAGTTAGCCCTATATAAGTTCGGTCGAGTTTAAGTTCGAGTTTGAGCTACTCATCAAATTTTTTAATTAAAAATTTCGATACAAAACGATATTATTTTGATCAATATGTATTAAAATGAGATCGTTTTAATAACAAAAAATAAGTTAAATCAAATTCAAACAGAGTTTAAACTTGACTTTCACGAGTTCGAACTTCACTATATATAAACCAAACTGAACTTAAACTCAATTCGAATCTAACCCTATCTTCATAATCCAAAATTTTTGTTTATTTAAAAAATATAAAATATCAATAAAATCTTTAACATTTTCTTTGACTTTTGTATTTCATTATTATTCTATATAAATAGCTTGACTCTAAACCTTAACAAGATCATTTGGTTTAAAAGATATTTTATTATTAAAATTAAAAAATTATATTAAATATATATATTATTTTAAAAAAACATTAGATATAAATTAATATTATATTTGATAAAATTTAATAAAAATAAATGATTATTATATTTGATTAGAAGTAATAAAAGAATATTAGTATATTATTTTACAATATTTTTAAAATCGGATCGATAATTAAACTAATTATTTAACTAGTTCATGGTTTAATCAGTTTCTAAATTATAATGTGTTTCTTGAATATCATTAAATATTTATCGCATTTTTAAATATAAATAACATGCATTTAAATAGAATGATTTAATAACACTCATCTAGTTTTCTCTTATTAAAAACACTTGTTTAACTTATTTCAACCCACTAAAATCAATTCAATTTAATTATTCTCTTCAATTAATATTTGTTTATTTTCAATGACAACTATATAACTTCCAATCAATTAATCAACTATACTTTTTTAATATTATTTATTACTATTTTATTTTTTTTATAAATAAATAAATAAATAAATAAATAAATATATATATATATATATATATATATGTAAAACACAAAAGTCGATCATTTATAAGTGAATCAGATTGGATCAAGAGCTAATCCATGGTCGAATCAACTGGTCGAATCAAGTTTTAATAACACTGTTATTCTTTCTATATTTATAACATATATATTAATAATAAAAAATTATTAAAAAATTTTATTATTTATAAATAAAATAAAATAATATTAATAATAAAATATACATCCTCCAGATAATTTTTAAAACTTCTCAACCAACTGCCGCCTATAAAGTTTCTAGAGGCCCACCATTAGTTTAATGTTTTAGTCCCATCAGTCAATATTTGCATATTTAAATTTATCCAAGTACACATTTGCAAATTTTAATTTTTTTTTGTCCAATTATATATATTTGTTGCTAACTCTAAATTAATTAGAATAAAGTACAAGTGTTTTATTATAAAAAAAAAATATTAACATTTACTGTAAACTGGTCCATCAAAACTAATAACTTCAATCTTGAAATTAATCGAAAATTCAGTTTTATATTTTATGACCTCAATTCTATTAATATTTAATTTTTTATTTATATATATTTTATTATTATTATTATTATTATGGGATGTTCATATTATAAAAAATATAAACGGGAATTTTTTGTAAGCTAGAGCTTAACCAATCTGGTCAATACTACAACAAATTGACTAACTTGTTCCGCATAAATGTTTATATTTTAGGTCCAATTTCTAAGTCTAAACTAAGAATAAGAGGGAGAAAATCAATATTTAATGTTAAATATATAATTAAACATTTAAATAATATATTATTATCTAATCACATATCTTTTTAGATACTTAATTAAATATTTAAAGTTAAATAGATATCACAATTGTCACATGATTTATTGACCGACCTTCTCTTTTTAGCTTTATATAGAAGAGTAAACAAAGAGGTTAAGAACAAGGAAGGTTGAATGTGCATCAGCCAGTCAAATCGTGCTAGCTAGCGATTGTATAGATTATCTGTGAGAAAACCAGGCACAATTAGAGATTGCTCATGCTTTGGTTGCGTTATTCTCGCCGTACAGTGAGTGGTAGAAATTGAAGCTTGACTTCTTCGCATAAGTTAAAAATAATTTTATGTTTTTATTTTCACTATATATAAATAAGAATATATTAATATGTATTATTATATAATTAAATAATTTTAAATTAAAAATATAATAATATATATTTATTTGTATACTTAAAATAAACATCTATAATATTGTTTTACAAGTAAAAAGATTCATTATCATTGAACTATACATTGAGATTAGATTTTATTTGATCCAATTTTAAATATTTCATTAGATATTTAGATAATATATTATTATACAATTAATTGATTTTAAATTAAAGATAAAATAATATTCAATTATATAATAATATATTATCTAAATATTTAATTAAATACTCAAAATTAGTTATCAATAATATTATTCTTAATTTATTAATGTGAAGAAAATAATAAAATTATATAAATCTATTTTTAATTTATAATTTATATATATAAATAATATATTAAAAATAGGTACATAGAATATTATTACAGAAAAAAGTACCTTATTTAACTGTTAACACGTGTAACAAATCTTTGATTTGGGTGTTCAACAGTTTATAAAAAATTACTGGTCAATTGTAATCTCTCCTCCAGAATAGACCATTACAGAATTGACCAATTATCTCAAAGATATATAATAAAACCAATCTAATGCATGAATTTATTTATTTATTTATTTTATCTCGAGTATGAATCAACCCCAAAAATCACGATGAGATTTCCAAAAATAAATAATAAAAGATTAATTTAATAAATATTCATTAACTTATAATTATAAATCCTCATGATTCATGAATCAAATCTCCAGAAATCGATAGTTTTTTTTTTTTAACTCTCTTTTAATGTAAGCAAATTATTATAAAAAGATTTCTGCTTCGATCAATAAAGACTGCAGCTGGTTTTGCATTTTATGTATTTTTCATAATTTTTATAAAGTATTCAAATAGCAGCCAATTTAGAATTTCCACAGCCACCGAATTAACACAGAAATTGCCTTTCTCTCATGCATGAAGATCTTCTTCATGCAACCTTTATAATTTTCTCTTCCAATTTTGTCTTCTTCCTCAACAGTCACTACAGTCCTTTCTTCGGGGAAATTCTTCATCACTATCTTCCATTTCTACACACTTAATTTTCCTCCTCCTTCAATATATATATGTATATTTATATGCATGCAAACCAAATTAAACCTGCCTTCTTTGGTTCTCTGTCTTATTTCATTTTCATGTTTAAGCAAACTATGGGCAAGTGCAAAGACCATTCGAAGAGCAAAACTGCTGAAACTAAAGTTAAGAGAAACCCCATTAAGGTTACGTATATTTCTAGTCCGATGAAGGTGAAAGCTAGCAGTGCTTCTGAGTTTAGAGCCATCGTCCAAGAACTTACAGGGAAGAACTCTGACATTTTTAAAGATCATTCTGATGATAGCTATGCCACAGTTGATCTCCCTGAGGAAGCTAATAATTATCAAGCTATTAATCTGCAGGAGGGCGATCGACTTTTGCAGAATGATGTTGCTGTTTTCAGTGCTCATGATTACCTGTTGGATGATGCATTTTCGAGCCATGTACTCGATCAAATCGATGAACGTTTCATGTGGAGAGATGTTTCTGCTGAGAGTTCACTTGGATTTCAATCTCCTTACTGTTTTTCTTAGATTAGATTAGAGAATTGGTGTTTAATGTTAAATAGAGTTACCTAATAGTTATCATTATATATTATAAGTTTCAAATGATCTTCTTGGTCCTCTAAATTAATTTCTTCCTGAGTTCAGTGTAAAATCAAATCAAAATTATGTTTAACTGTCATCATTTTAAGCAGATAATGCTTGCAGTTTTGCCTTGTATCGGTCTCCTGAGATAATATACCAGAGGTCCTGGGAGCAAATCTCAATCGTTGATTCCTATTTCCACGGCTGACTAACTTGGCACATAAGATGCACCCTCTTCCAGGGGAATGGTGCTGCATAATAAATTAAATCATACCACTAGGATGAATTGTTTAAAAATTTAGTTTAATTTATAAAATAGTTTAATTTGAATTGATAAATTTTTTAAAAATATTTTTTAGTTTAAATTATAATTTAGACAATTTTTAAACTAAAGTAAATTATAACCTGTATTAATTTAAAGCAAATAAATAAATATAAAACATAATTTTTAATAAATAATTAGATAAATAGTTTATTTTATTCATATTTATTTTATTATTTATATATATTATATATATTTTATATTTAATTAATTTTATTAAATAATATATATTTAAAAATAAATAATTTTAATAAATTCAAATAGTACTCTAAATAAAATCAGTCATATTTTTATAATTTGAATTATTTCTGTGTTTAAGAATTTTTCAAAACATTCTTCTCAATTTTATTTAAAAAACTGTCAATCCACGCTACATAGAAATGCATCCCCCCTGCTCACAATACCAAAAACCTGAAGAAGAGCTTTGAAGTGAGGAATTGATGGTTGTACAGATAGCTGCAGTGGTACTCTGTGAACCTAGCTGAGTATTGATGACAAGATTCTGTGGTACCAGACAGCCTAGATCCGCTGGGGCCTCTGCAGATTTGCCTATACATTCGTATGTAACGTACTGGGAATCCTAATGTAACTGTTGGGCTTAGCTTAGTCAAGTCAAGGAGTAGAGACGAACCAAACCATATCTGAATATTTTTTAACCCAATTTTAATTTAAATAAAAAATAATTTAACTACAATTTAATTTATATACCCATCAAACCAATATTAAAAATAATTTAAATAAAAATAATTCAATTCAAATTTAATTTAAATATATGATTTAAATTCATGATCTTATTTAAAAATTATTTAACATAATTCAAATAGTATAATAAATAAATTTTCAACTAAATTGAACTATCTATCCAATTTATCACTAAAACTAAATCGAACTCTTTATAACTCAATTTTAACTTAGTTTTAAAATAAATCAAATCTTTTAATTTAAACTAAATTTATATTTAAAATAAATAAATTCAAACCAAACTGAATTGAATCAAATCAAACTGACTTATAAATTCAAACTAACTCAATTCAAATTCAACCCTAATCAGGTCACCCTTGCCACCTGCCAAAGATTTGACTTCCTACATTATGGTATCTACCCTACATTATAAACTCAAAACCCAACTCATTTCGATCTTCTATAAGATCTCAACTTTCTCCTTATCAAATCATTACTCTGCCGGAAAGCAGTAACCACAAATCCCTTGCAAGCCAAACCATATAAACTCATCCTGTAAAACTATTAGGACCTATTTTGAATATATAAACAAATATACACTTAATATATATCATCATATGAATAGATAATCTTGAATTAAAAATAAAATAATATTCAATTACATAATAATATATATAAGTATGTATCCATTTATGCCTTCAAAATAGATATTGAAACTTAAGACCCCACCCCCTCGTGTTCAATTTGGAATTGCAACGCCAAGAAACAACACCAGCAAATTAAGGACAGAATAAATAAAGTGATCAGATCAAGGCACATCAAAATTAACCTACAAATTTACATGGTGCATTACCACATGTAGCATTGTCTCACTACTTTAAAATAGCATAAAAAGTTTTGAGGTCAGGCCCTCTCAGTTGTTTTGCTTCAGATACATAAGTTTTTTTTTTTTTTTTTTCATATTGGCCTTCTAAATGGTCTATCTAAATCAACCTAAACTTTGATGTTAGTGAACAACTAGGTTCACCAATCTTACCTCTCAGTTCCCATCATCAGCCCCTTTCAAGTAAATGGTTTCACCGCCATCTGTGCCTCCAGAACTCCCACCTCGTCCTTCAGCTGATCCAGCACTCCCCATATCTTGCTTGCTCCCTCCAGCCAGTCCTCTACCGTGCAACCCTTCTGCAGAAGAGCCACGGCTAAAATCAGGAAATCCTCCAGCTCCAAGTGACCCATTTGCTCCTGCAGTACTACCTTCACTCTGCAGCATGTGAAGGCCTGTGCTTCCACCAGAGCTCATGCCAAGCTGACCATGGAAGATTTGCTGTTGTTGCAATGCTGACAATGGCTGTTGGCTGTACAACATGGAGGAGCGTGCAGCCATGAGGGATTGTGGAGTCATCTGTTGAGCTTGTTGGTGCGGCACATAGTGAGATCCTGGCTGCATAATGCCACTGGAAGGGAACTACAAAACATTGGAAGATATAATTAGAATAACAATTAAATCCTATTTTGAGCACCAGAAAATTGAGTATACAGTTTTTTATAAAATGATAGATAGCATTTAGTGAAGATCATCATTGAAAAAAACCAGCAATTGGTTCATAGCAACATAGATAGTGTCAAAAACTCTCTTGCTTAAAATAAGAGAGTTTGCACCGTAAACAAATATGAGGTTTGCACCTGGCCATGCATGCTAGGAGGTTGGGGTTGAGAATCTGCAATAGCGGCCAGATACATGAGGTTGCGCTGCAGCCTTGCTTGGTTCCTGTTAAAAGGAAAAAGGATTAGTGGCTTTTTATGCACAACAAAGTAAAAACTGTCAAACTATGGCCAGGTAGTTTAAAACTCTATGGTATGTCCTACACTACATGCCCGGTACTTGAAAGTGCCCATGCGAATTTCACAATGTCAAGAGAAAGTACAATATTTTTCTTATTTTTAATGAGATTTCGTGTAACCTTCTAAATTTTCCACTTCTAAATTAAAGAACAATTTAAATTCAGCTACACAAGGTTTCCTATATATGCTGCAAATCAGATCATACTCAGATTGAAAGCCACTGCAAGCACTGTCTATTTGAGTCCTTCAATTCATCCATAGTTAATATGTTTTTGAGAGAAACCCAAAAAAAAAAAGCAGAGATTCAATTGTCTCTGGCTATTTTTCAACTGCATAGCTTACTTATCATATGCCAACATATTCTAACAGATGAAAAAATTAACAGTTGAGTTTAATTTCAGATGCTGCACAATACAGTAATTTGAAAGGAAGGAGGTGAATAAAGCACCTCAAATTTGCTCACAGATCATCAGTGAAAGCATGTTTCAACACAAAAGCACCTAAGAGCAATTGTTAAATGTGGTCATAGCATGTGATTAATTTATAATTGTAATGTAAGATGGTAAAAAGCAATCACTTCATAAACCATTTCATTTCTTCTGATTGAAACTATTATATTCTCCTAGGTCCTACACAAAAGTAGACTTTTCTATTCATTGTTTTACTTTTCATTAAAAACAAGCTAAAATTGAAGCTCGATATTAGCATCCTGATGGTTATCCACTTGTTTATAAGGTAATCCACAACACTGAGTGAGTAATACAGGGCATGCCACTAGCCTGGACAATGTAAATAAAACCGAAGGAGAAGGAAACAAAAATCCAACATCCAGGGCTAATCAAAAGTTAAGTAAAACATAAGGTTGAAATATGCTAACAAAAAGAACAAAAGATACAGTTTGTTAAAAGTGAGAAAAAGAGTTTAGTACTCACTCTGCACACTCGTTCAGTTTCCCTGAATTCTGGCTCTCAACAATCTTCAAAATCAATGACTTGTTCTCATCCAGATACTGCATGAACAAAGAACAAAGCCAAGAAGGAGTTAAATTATTTAACTCAGTAAATAAAAGCTATTTTAAATTTATGATGTTGGAAGTATGCTTTATACTCTCCCAAAGGAAATCATGCAAATTGAATGGAGCCCCCCAATCAAAGAATGGAACGAACAACACAACGGAATAAAATCTGTTAAATCATATGAAGCTAATTTCTTAAGGAGTCTAACATTTTTCTTTTCTTATTCCTCATTGTTTCTAATATCCAAACAAAACCTTGAAGAACTAGCAGAGTCAAATCCTGAGACTGCTTTGAACTGGAGCTCTGCCTCCTTTCTTTACTTTTCTTTTTCTTTTCTTTTTTTTTTCCCTCCATTAATCAGACTACTTATAAAAGAGAAGATGAAATCTGGAATTAGAAACTGATATTTCTAAGATTGTCAAGAATGTGACCATAATCATGGCTTCTATTGCTTAGGTTTTATTCCTAAGGAAATAAGAGCAGCATAATAAGCCATTTCAACAATCATTTTGATTTGCACGTAGTCAGCTATTTTATGTGTAGAAACATACTCCATAGCTGCACATTATAAGCGGTTAAACACCAAGAAGAAAAAAATAATAATAATAAACAAGATAATGAATCAAACACTAGCATCACATCAATGTGCAACTAAGTCGATAGTTTTATGCTACACTTCCCCAGGCTAACCTACCATTAAGCAATCTTTACTTCCTCCTTTCCTAGCCAGTCAACCAATGACAAAAGAAGTATATTAATGATATCTACCAAATAAAAGAGATGCATCCGCATATTATGGACACATTCAGTGAGGACCACCGACAATAGACAATAAAAAGAGGACCACAACACCACATTGAGAACATCTAAAAAGGAAACATGTAGAAACAACCACTGAAAAGAAAAGATGTAGGTGCAATCATACTAATTTCAATTCAATCACATGACATATAAAACCAAATATCCTGATCTCTCCTTACACACGCTTACCAGTACCTTGAACAGACTAAAAGGAAGACCATGATGCCTTAAAAATATTCTAAAAGATAGTGGGAATACATCAACTACCTTCTAAAGTTACTTTAAGAAGTCAAACTATGGTTTCGGCCACTGGTTTCATCACAATTATAAAGGACCTAGCAAGATTTATGAACAGGAGGTCCTCATGTCACCTAAAGAGAATCTTCTTTTTTTATTTCTTTTCTTTTTTAAAATATAGATTTTCACAATTTATTTCTTATTCTTCCACTCTGTTCACGATTGTTCAGTATTTAATCAATGAATCATGGTTCCCTAACAACTAAATAAACTAAGTCTTCAGATTATGCCCTACAAAGCTTACTATAAACTAATGCTGAAATTAGTGGCATTAATATTATCCCAGAAGATATTCATCTATAAGAACACCAGAAAAGGTTGAGCAGTACATCTCTTTAAATATTTAAAGCTTTTCATTCTCTATCTGAACCAAAACATGATATAATGATTGGTAGCTAGAGAGGATACCAACAGAGAAGGAACTTTAGGTTAAAAAAACAGGAACAATAAAATCCATCAAGTTTCAATACCATATAAGTTCAATAAAATATGAAATAAACAGTAATTAAAGAACACACACAAGCAAATAAAATAAAGATAGCAGTATGAAGTACCATAAGTAGCAAATCTGTACCTGCCTCCAGTACAAGTTTTCCGAATGATCTAGGATTTTAAAAAGGGTTAAAGCCCCACTTGACTCAAGCAGTATCTCAATAGAAACTTAGAAGAATGATTGAACAACAAAACAAGTAAATGAAAACTACCCACCTAGTAACACTCAGCAACTTTCAACAACATCATGCATGAACAACAAATGCTAACCCACAATCAAAACCTACAGATACAAATATAAATACAACTTTGACCATAAAAGAGAAGAAATTAAACCTTTTTAAACTATCCATTCATCAGGGGCAATAGAATAGAGAACAAAGTCGGTAGAAAGCGCATAATAGGCAAGCCAAAAATGAAAAAGAAAGTGGCAGAGATGAGAAGAGAGAACCTGTTGAATGTGATCAGTTGTGACGTTGTTGGAATAATAGGCTGCCATCATGGGCTGCATCTGCATCAGGTGCTGCTGCATTTCTTATAAACAAGCGCACACTCACTTTCTCTCTCTTTCTCGATTCCTTTCTCACTCAAAGAAAAGACTTGAAAGAGGAGATAGATAGGGCAGAGAAGGAGTGGGAGAGGGAAATAAGAGAGAGAAATTGAGATACCTTTTGCTTTTTTATATTATTTGCTTGTTTTTTCACTTTCTTATTCTCTCTCTTCTCAGACACAGTAACTTGTACACAAAAACTCCCCCGCAGAGAGACACAAGACAATGTAGACACTGTGGTGGGTTAGTGACCGAGAAGGGTTTGGTTTTGGTTTTTGGATGGGGGCAATCACGTGACTGATGATAGTGATGCAGCAGAGAGAGAGACAAGACAAACAGAAAGAGAAAAATATTGAGTGTATCTGTATGCATAGCTAGTAATATTAGGGTATCTTGATTTAACATCACTGTGGCTGTCTGTGTCTTCTTCTGCTTGGTCTTAGCTTTGGTCCAACTCTTCTGTTCATCTCTGTGCTCTAAAACCCTGTTCTGGTCAAGGTTTGTGCTCATTTTAGTCCTAGGATTGTAACACCATTTATTTATTATTATCTTTGCCTAAGCAATTAGATGATTCTGATTCTGAAGGAGCTTAAACGGGTTCAAGCAGCAGTGGGAAGATGCCAAGATAGATAAGATAGAGATACAATCACTATAAAATTGAACACTTTTCTTGTGATTGGACCAAAATGATGTCATGTTTTTGAGATGTTACCATTCTCATCAATCAATAATGTGTAGGTGAAAGCAGAGTACTGGGAAATGGGGCCCAACTCAGGCTCCAGAGTTCACATGATCTCTGCAGTGCTGTCCAGTCCATCCCCTCAAGTAACTGCAATATCTATGTGACCCCAATACTTATCGTTATGCTCCTCTCACTCTTTAGTGGGAAGTCGAAACCAGAGAGTTTGAAGCTACTACTCACTCTACTCCGCATGTGTGGGGTTGGATCCGAGTCTAACTGGTTTAGTCATAGAATTCAATTTGCTTCAATTTGATTTAATTTAAATTATTTTTATTTGAATTTGATTTGAATTAAAATCAAAACTGTTAATTCATTTTTTAAATCAAACCTAATTGGAAATAAAAAAGTTTGATTCAGTTCGAGTTATGAGTCAATAGATGATTTAATTTAATTTGAATTAATTTTATAACTCGATTTAGATTATGTCCAATAACTATTAAAATAATATTATTTTATTTATTATTGAATAAAACGATATTATTTTGTTAATAAACTATAAACTCAAGTTATAAATTTAAAATATAGATTTGAATTAAATTTTTTTTATTTGAATCAAATTCAAACTAAAAAGTGTTTGTGCTCAACTCATCCACTTCTACCCCATGTGGGTCTAAAATCACTTGCTCATCCTTTTTCAATTTCAACCTAAAACAAGATGAAAATACTTGCAATTACATAATTCAGATTTGAATATTGTTTAGATGGGGGTTGATGTAGTTGGGTTAGTGGGTTAGGGTTATAGTTTGGTGTTCCCAAGTGCTATAACATGATGGGTAGTTGGGGTCACCATTGATAGCTGCACTTAAATTCCAATCCTGTCTTTTCTTTTCTTTTTCATAGCTGTATTAGCTGGCTTTGGTTTGGTCCTGTCACACTCAACTCTTTCTTGTTGTCTAGGGCTCAGGTCTCACTGCAAATATCATCACGTCTTCTTGCTCACCATCATTCAAACATACATAATCATTCTTCAATCACTGCAACAAGACCAGGTCCAACAGCCATGGCCGATTTAAAGATCCTTTGCCATTACCAAATAATGAAGTTCCTCCTATTCTCAACATTGACGTGGTAAATATATGGTTGAAGGATAATACATTTAATATTTTATTAAATATATTCGGATTCACAAGGTGTATCATGTGACCCATGAATTGCCCTGCATGCCTGACTAAATCATATTATGTGAGCCATGAATGAGTGAATTGAATGAAAGACTGAGCTCTGCAACGTGTACCATTGGTAATGCCACTTGATTTTGCAGTCAATGAATTATTGAAGGCTATTTATGACACATTACCACTTCACATGTTTCCTTTCTTCACACCTGTAATGTTAATCTCACCACCAAACATTTTCTTCGGCCGAATTCCTAAGGTTTGCCGTAATAACAATTTCCCACTGTTAAGTTTGAAAATTCAGTTTTCCCATCTATTTGTCAGTCTGTTTTTTTAAGACTGACTTCAAACTGAATATAGAAATATATTCAGGTTATAAGTGTAAAAATTAAAATCATATTACATAAAATTAATTAGCTTATATCACTTACTTGTATTACTTTTATTTGATATCAAACTTTTTAGTCTTCAATATTTTCTCTTAAATGTAACTACTACAAGTTGTTACGTTTGTTATTTGGATGGATGTATTGTCATTTGGTATCTATAATTATTTTAGATTGTTAGATTTACCTATTTGATTTTGAACTTTGATACTATGTAGAAATATATTGAATTTATAAATATGAAGATTAAAATTTATATTACATAAATTAATTAGTTTTATATAATATAAGTTTTAAACTCGACTATATTTTTACACTAAACTATTTTGACTCAAATTGATATTTAACTTAATTCAAACTAAATTTGAACTAAAGTTTTAACGCAGAAGCTTAATTAAATTTCGATTTGAATATCTTTCCAATAAGACTGTTACACTATCCTTATCATTGTTGCTTTTGTAGCTCTACCTTTGGGGTAACTTCACTTTTTTTTTCAGCCATTTTTCTTTTCAGACTATTACACAGTTGTCATTTTGGGGTGACGATTATCAGTTTATCACTATATTTAGTCTTTAAATTGTTGTTAAATTTTATGTTTTTATATATTCTTGTGTTTTCTGGTACGAGAAATCCACATAGGGGTAACAAAATTCTTGTAGAAATGAGAAAAAGAGAAGTTTGAGAGAGAGATAAGGCAGCTGAGAAGAAGAAGGGTGGAGAGAAGGTGAAGGTGAAGGTGAGTGAAAAGATTATGATTTTGATAAAATGACTGATCAGAAATAGATTGATGATCATGTAAGCTTCCCATTGACTTAGTAACTCAGATCAGCTATACATGAGAAGCAATTTTCCTTTTCAAGTGCTTTTGGCAAGCAACTCCTCCTCCTTCCTAACAGTTTCCTTCCATTTCTTCACGTTCTCCACCACGCCAAGCCCTGAAAATCTGGCCTTCAATCCATACTACCACAATATCTTCCTCAATCTCTTTGCAACTTGAAATTAACATTCAAATAAACATTGCGTTTGGTTAGAGTCCTATCTAGTTATTTAATTATTTAATTATATTACTAATTTAAATACGGACAAAATAAATTATAATTTATATTTACATGAAAAGCTTATTTTATATGTTCATACAACATAAAATACTATCACTTTTATAAATTTATTTATGTCCACGTACAATTAAATATGAATACAATTGTTCTTTAATTTGTCAAATATGGTTACAACAAATATTCCAATTTGACTTATCTAACAAATGAAATCAGAAAAAAAAAAAAAAGAAATTTTTTCATTCAACAAAATAATATATTGGTAATTCGAGAGAGTAGGTGAAGGGAGAAATCCCCGGATGAATTTGGACAATAATTAATTAAGTTATGACTTTGACTAAAATTAACAATAAAGTTCGCGTTTAAACGTATAATTCCACGCCATGTTAATATTAATATATGATCAATTTCATGCAACTTGTCAACGCAAATGATGCTTTAAAATAATATTATGGGTAAACAGTCAACTCTAGAAAGAGAAACTCTATGTAACTGGTCAACATATACACTGTTCACTTTTAATAAAAATGTTTAAAATTAATTAAACGATGAAATCAATAATGTCGGATTCATTTGAATTCAACAATATCCAATTTCCATACAATATATTATTGTTACATATAATTATATTTTTGTCAAAATTAATGTGATATCAAAATAGACATGGTGATAATGTTAATATTCAAAGTTGCCACCCCACAAATGGTTTTAGTAATGACTTGTAATATCAAAATAATCTGCATATGTTTAGGATATTATTTTATTATTATTATTAATATTTCAAATACTGTCAATAAATACAAATATAGATATAAAATATTAAAGTATTATTATATAATATGATAAAATAATATTCAATTATATAATAATATGTATATTTTTTTAATTGTATTTGTATTTATTATTAGTAGTATATGTAGAATTATTCTTTTATTATTATTAGATATTTATTATAATTTATATCTTGTAATTGATTTGATTAACATTGTTGTTCTTAAAAGTGGGATTATGTTATATATTTTTCCCGACCGTGTCTAAAATATATCAACCAGCTATATTAAATATTGATTTACTCAATGTTTTGATATGTGAATATTTTGATATATCTTCTCTGAAATCTGATAATCTTGGCTGCCTGCTGGACATTGGGGAAATAATCAAAGTATAAGAATCAAAGAATCCAATAAATAATTTCAATATCAATGAGTTTACATGATGGGGTTGATCGACCACCTGGCTTGTTGCCTGAAAATGGTTCTCAAAGAATAAAATGAAAAAGTATTATAAAAAAAAAAAAAAAAACAGTTGAAATTGCTGTTATTTATGTATATGCATCAGGATGATCAAGAACTTGAATCGTTATTGGCAGTAGAAGCCGCAGCAAATTTTACGACGAAATCTGGAAAAGCCGGTGGCGGTGGTGCATGAGCAGCTGCTGCAAAATTCATTTCACTTAAGGTGCAACGACCGCGGCCGCCGCCTGGAATATACGTGCATGGATTGCCGCCGATGGGCGGCACGGGACCCTTTTGGAGGGATTGAACGATGAGATTTTTCTGCTTCCATTGCTTTCCTTCGAGCGGCCTCATTGCCCAAGTTTGCCCACAGAATGACAAACAAAGAAGGACACAAAAGAGCGATAGCATGAAGCAACGTAAACCCATTTGAGATTTTGAAGAATTTTGGAATAGAAATGGAAATTGAAGGTTGAAGATGATTTGAAAATGGTTATGGAGATTTATGAATATTGATATTTTGTGAATGAAATGTGCTGCGTATCTGTATTTATATTATGAGGTTTAAGAGGGGTTGACTAAAAGCCGCGGTTTGATTTTGAAGTTTGAATGGAGTAAGTCTAAATGGGAGATATTGACTTTTAAGCGGAAGCAATTCGTGGGTACCATTATTTAATGCGAATCAATGAAAATTTTTTAATGGAAAAGTAAGAAATTTGAAGAAGTCAATTATGGTGCATGTGATGTGAGTGGGGCAAACTTTTTATCCAGAGCAATGCTAAAACATTTTATGAAGATCAATGATATGTACAAGAAGTTTTGAATACTAAAACATTTCTAATATTCGATGGCATGATTCTTGGTTTATTTTTTAGGCTAAAATTTGCTGAAGGAATTACAATTTATACAAGCAAATTGTCATGAAATCAAGTAGAGTTTGTTAGGTGTTATCTAAGACTTGTTAATTTCATTTCTTTCTAAGTTTAATTATTTAAAAAAGAAAGGGTAGTTTGGAACCTAAATTGAGACACAACTTTTCAGTAGCTCATGTTTTATTGGATCCAATAGACAGAAGAAAGAATTTGGAGATAGTTATTAAGGTCTAAAATGTCAAGCATTCTCCTTTTCTTCAGGACTTATTATATTATAGATCGAACGAATATTTCCCACCGGAAAGATGATAGAAAGTAGTTGTAGTTATGGTGGGCAGATGATATGTTAATGGTTTTGGCCCCTTGTAATCCAGGGAGGACGTGTGTGTGTTTATATGGTAGCAAGGAGGATTCGAGAGATTATTTTTTTGATGGGTAGAAAATATAGCAACGTATGAATCTTGTTTGTGCTGATATATTTTCAGCAACGTATTTTAAAAGGAGGTGATCTTATGTTAAAATTTAGAATGGTGAATTCTGTTTTCTTTGTTTTGAAGTGTTTTCAATGATATGTGGTGTAGCAGATGCTCTGTTGATAAAAATCATGGTGATTTGAGTTTTGATTTTATGAGGATATAGATGGCTCGGGAGTATCAGCTTTTACTTGAAGAGTTTATGGTATCTGGCTTGATTTGAATACAGGAGAAGAAGAGACCTTTTAACAGTTAAAAATAATGTTGAACTTTGACGAATACGTGAGAAAATAAAAATTTCAAGCTAAAAAATGTGGCATTTATTATAATTGCATATGAAAAAGTCAGGCGCCCCTAGCAAGTTGCGGGTTGGTTAGGCAACTAGGCGCGGGAGGGGCCATTGGTAGCCAGCAACTGGTAGTTAGCCTTCGGTTTCAGGGTAATAAAAATTAAAGGCCAATGGATTTATTCCCACCCAATGATTGCTCATTTTCTAAATTTTCAATTTTTAATTAAAAAAATTTTTTATCTATAATTTGTTAAGTCTATTAGTTTTAAGAGTAAACTCATCAATTTATCAATAATATTAAAAATAAACTAAAATCTTATCTTATTTTCTCCCCTAAACCGTAAAAAATAATAATTTTATCTCTAATACCCTCTCTTAAGTGGAATAATCATAAACTATTTTGTGTTATCTATAAGTATAATATAAAATGGTGGTATATAAATGTGAAAGATTGAACATTAATACAAGTTAATTAGTTTTATGTAATATAGGTATCAATCTCCACACTTATAACCCAATATATATTTCAATAAGATATTAGAGCATGAGTAAAACAATAAGTCTAATAATTTAAAGTATTATTGGATACAAATGACAACGCATCCGTTCAAACAGACTCAATCAAACAACATATCTAACAATCTATGATAGTTATACTTAAAGAAATGTGTTAGAGACTAAAAGAAAAAACTCATATATTTAATCTCATATCTAATAAAAGTGAATAGTATGTAAATGTGATAGATTAGATTTTAACACAAATCAATTGATTTTGTAAAATATGAATTTCGATTTTTACACCTAATATATGTTCCGACAGTCTTTATGAAAAAACATTGTCCCTTGATATTTTTTCTTCTTAAACATTAATGCCCACAAGAAAAAAAATTGTAGAATATGGTTTGTTATTATAATAATAAACAATTTCGCAAATGTATTTGCAAATTTTTAAGTTTCTAATATAGAAACTCATGATTTTATTTAAATCAATGCTACAACCAACACTTACATTGAGTATCTAATGTGTTATAATATAAATATCTAATCATACAATAAAACATTATTTAAATTTCCGATTATATAATTTTATTGTTTTATTTTTTTCTAACAAAGGAAATACTATAGGTGATTAATCACAATTCAACCCTTATTTATAAGCTTCTATGACAGAGTGTATACCTTGGAAAGAGCATGCAACTTGAAAGTTAGAAAATCCAGCTTGTTCACACAATTTCTGAAGCTCTTTTACTGTCCTTTCTCTCCCAGATGGAGTATCCATGCGCATAATATTGTCCTTTCTGTAAGCATACATAGAAGACTTGCTTGGTTCGGGTTCTTCTGGCAATATATATGTTAAAATAATCACTTTCCCATCCCTTGGCAGCGCCTTGTGACAATTTTTCAGAATTTTTATGCATTTTTCATCGTCCCAATCATGAAGTACATTCTGTAAAGAGGAGATAACGAAAAAAAATTTCTAAGAAATATACTAAAATTATGTGCATATAATATTCAAATGATGTATTATCGTATAATCAATGATTTTAGATTAAAGATAAATTAATAATTAATTATATGACGACATAATATCTAAAGATCTAATTAAATACTCAAAACTTGATGCACATATATAACATTGTTCGAGAAAATATCAAATAATCCTATGAAAAAATCAATAAAAAATTATGTATACCTAATTTTAGGTATCCAATTAGATATCATGTTGATATTTTATTATAGTTGATTTTGAATTAAATATAAAATAATCTTAATGATATGATGACACAAAATACCAATATCCAAAACTCGTTGCATATAATATTAGTTAAAAGAAAAAAACTATATGCATTCAATTTTGATTATCTAATTTAATTTTGTTACCATTTAAGTATATAATCTTAAATTAATAATAAAATAATATCTAATTATATAACGATAAATCATTAAATAGAATTGTTAAAATTGGAAATATATATTTTTATAATAAAATAACCATACCATTAACATAATTGCATCTGCTGTTGGTACACTGGAAAACATATCTCCTCCAACATGTTCAATACCTGAGCAAAAATTGCATTTAACAGTTAAAAAAATAAATTTACAAAGATTATCAAAGTATTTGATGATTTCCACTTTAATATATACCAGGATAAGATGTTGCTGATTGAATAACATAAAGCAGATCATAATTAATGCCCTTAATATGAGGATACTTGGAGGTGATCATATGTAGGCATTTGCCATTTCCGCCACCAACGTCAACCAATGATCCAAGCCCTTTGAATCCTTGGTATTCCTCAAGAATCCCCTTCATCGTAACTGTAGAGAAAGCTGCCATTGCCTTGTTGAAAACACTGTTGAAAGTTGGATCTTTGCTCATGTACTCGAAGATTGTCATTCCATGAATTTTCTTGAAAAAATCACCATTAGTTTCTTCAAGGATTGCATCCTTCAAATGCAACCTATACAAACACAGTAAGTAAAATGAATCAATCATTACAATTAAAAATTAAATAATATAAGATATATTCATGATTATGACTTTATATGAAATATAATTTATTGTGATTTCTTGTTATTTGTATTGTTTGATATTATAATTTCATATTATTGTATTGTTTAATATTGTTATAATGTAATTGAAATAAAACTAAGAATAAGTTAATAAAGATCCAAGTCTAGATAAAAAACAGAGGAAGAATGGGTTAACTTTAAGCCAGGGGTTGGTGGCGACGCCAACCTTGGCATCAACGCCAAGGCTTGGCATTAATGCCAACCACCTTAGCCTACATAAAAACTGTATCTTAATCTTAATGCCTAGAGTTTTATGTTTTAGGTTTATTGATATCATATATTTGTACATGTTCTCTCTCTGCAATGCATAAAAGAGAGTAGTATTATTTTGTTTGGTTTTTTAATGTTAAAGATAAGGACAGTTTAGATGTTTCAACATATAAAATGATAAAAATATTTTAAGTATGATATAAATGTATAAATAGACCTAAATTAGGGATAAAAAATTAATATCTCATCAATCATTCAAAGTAGGTTTTTTTATGTTTTAGGTTTATCCTATCAATCATTCAAAGTAGGTGTTTAACGTCAACCTTTCTGGTCCTATATAAAAGTTATATCTTAACCTTAATGCTAAGAGTTTTATATTTCAATACATGTGTTTTTATGTTTTAGGTTTATTTTAAGCCAAAATTTCACATATATAAACTTTGTTTCAAATATTGATACCATATATCTACACATATCCTCTCTTTTTGCAATGCATAAAAGTGAATAGTATTGTCTTATTTAATTTTTTAATGTTGAAGATAAGAACAGTTTAAGTATTTTAACATATAAAATGGTAAAAATATTTAAGGTATGAAAAGTATAATATAAATGTATAAATGGACTCAAATTAAGATAAAAAATTCAATATCTCATCAATCATTCAAAGTATGCATAAATTTGTTTATATAATCTGACTAGATAATTTTAAAGTGCAAGAAAAAATAAATAATCACATTACCCAATTATAAACTCACATCTTAGACCCCCCCAAAAAAAAAAGAGTATATTGTTTTTTCAATTTTTCCTCATTTTTATCTTTAAAAATCTCAAAACCATAATTGTTTAAAATTAATGTTTATAGGGGCAAAACCATTATTTTATCTGTAATATTACAAATAAACTAAAATATACTCTATTTTTCCTCCCCTAAACTTTAAAAACTAAAAGTTTTCCCCTAACCCAAGTTTTACAAAATGACAATTCTCTACTAGGGTTTAGTTTCTAAATCTCCGATGCTATTACCGGCGGTCTCTCCCTCCTGAAACTTTCTCTCCCTCCAACAGTCTCTCTCCACTCAGTTAGATGCCCAATTGACGTCCAATGAAGTTTGGGAGACGATGGGAAACGAAAACAAAAATCTTGTCTTTGTCTGGGAAGATGAAGAGTTTTGTCTTCTCGATGAAGCTCTTCATCTCTCATCGTCGCTTAAGCTTCATTGGATGCTGATTAGGTGTCCCACTAAGTGGAGTAAGACCATCGGAGGGAGAGAAAACTTTGGAAGGGAGAGGCTATTAACAATAGCATCGGAGATATGAAAATTAAACTCTAGGGGAAACTAGCATTTTTTAAAACTTCAGTTTGGGAAAAACTTTTAGTTTTTAAAGTTTATGTGGGAAAAAAATAAATTTTTAAAGAGTTCAGATTTATTAATTTTAATCACCTATAAATAAGTAAATAAAATTTTTAAAGTTAAAAAGTAAGAAATTATGATTATAGGATATTTTAGGTGAGAAATAGTCGTTTGGCCTATAAATAAATTTGTAAAATTTATATGCATGCCTAATTTTACCCTTCAAAGTAAATCCTCAGTGGTAAAAGAAAAAAAATGAAAAAATGCTGTAAGTTTCAGTACCGGCACTGCAGCACAGCTGGGTGATATTCAAAAGCCACTACGTCGGATAAGCTGGGCTCGTCGTCGCTTGTACGAACAAAGAGTTGTGAGGAAGGTGTGAGAGAGTAAAGTTTCTCGACTCTGCCATCTTCAAGCTTCCGCAAGGAGTGAGCAAGCATTGAATGACTGGCCAACAAGCCCAAGACGCTGTCGACCATTGAAGGTGTGGAAGGTCTGTTGGTAGGTAAATGAGACGCTATGTCGGCAGCCGAAACGTAAGCCCCAGGTCCTGCTTTAGCCATGATTGTGAATAAATCAAGCTCCACGGCTGCTTTGAGGACCAACGGGAGCATCAGTGAACTGGAGAACAGTAAGGCATCCATACATACTTCATTCTCTTTGTTACCCACAGAACTCATCTTCTCTAATACTCAGCTATAAATTATTTCTCTTGCTGATCGGTCGCAGAATGAATTCATATAGATCAATCTTTAAAAAGGGGAGAAAACTTGAAGACTACAGTGACGTGTAGATATTGTGGCTTCCATCTTTCATTCTTAGCCACTAAAATCTTCGTAATTAAAGCTTAAAAGGACAGTCCTGAAATAATTATAGGTATGTGTCCACCTTCCATTCTTACCTACTAAATACATCTCATTAAGATAGTAAAGTTGAACGTGTTTTCGTATGATTTGGCAAGTTGACAGTTAATCACGTTATAATATATCAATTGTTATAGCCATATTTGTTCCTAAAATAGGATTATGTTTTATACCTTTTCTCTGTGTTAAAAATAAATCAGCCAGCTAAATTATATATTGATTTACTGAATGTTTTGATATATGATTAATTTTATATATATATGCTGCGTGCATGATCAATATTTTGAGATATCATCTCTAAAATCTGATAATCTTGGCTGCCCGACATTCGGGAAATAATTAAAAATCTAAGAATCAAAGAATCCAATAAATAATTTCAATATTAATGAGTTTACATGATGGGTTTGATCGACCACCAGGCGTGCTGCCTGAAAATCGTTGCTTCCATTCTCAAAAAACAAAATGAAAAAGAATTTTAAAAAATTTAAAAACAGTTGAAATTGCTGTCATTTATATGTACACCAGAATGATCAAGAACTAGAATCGTTATTGATAGCAGAAGCCGCTGCAAATTTTACCACGAAATTCGGAAAAGCTGGTGGCGGTGGTGCATGATCAGCTGCCGCAAAATCCATTTCACTTAACGTACAACGACCGCGGCCGCCGCCTGGAATATAAGTGCATGGATTGCCAGCGATTGGCGGCACGGGACCCTTTTGGAGGGATTGAACGATGAGACTTTTCTGTTTCCATTGCTCTCCTTCAAGCGGCCTCATTGCCCAAGTTTGCTCACAGAATGACAAACAAAGAAGGACGCAGAAGAGCGATATTATGAAGCAACGAAAACCCATTTGAGATTTGGAAGAATTTTTTAATAGAAATGGAGAGTGAAGGTTGAAGATGATTTGAAAATGGTTATGGAGATTTTTGAGTTGATCTTTTGTGAATGAAATTAAGTGCCTATGTGTATTTATATTATAAGGCTTAAGAGGGGTTGACTGAAAGCCGCGGGCATGATTTTGAAGTTTGAGTGGAGGAAGTCTAAACGGGTGACACTGACTTTTAAGTGGAAACAATCAAATTATTTTAATGGAAAAGTAAGAAATTTGAAGAAGTCAATTCTCGTGCATCAGACGTGAGTGGGGGGAGGAAACTCCCAAGGGGGAGTAATAAGTTTTCAGTGTTGAATCATGTGTTCATACAATATATCATTTTATAATTAATTATTTTAAAATTATTCAATTATATAATATATTACTTAAATATTTAAAAATTGGACGTACAAAATTTTATTATTTTATGCAAAATATTGATCCGCCTGTTCGCATCTCCTATATTAGATAGCATGATTCTTGTTGGTTAGGAATTATTTTTGACACTAAATTGGACTTTGTTGTATAAAACTTCTTTGAATTGGCCGAAGGAATTACAATTTATGCAAGCAAACTATTACGAAATTAAGGAGAGTTTTATAGGTGTTATCAAAGACTTGTTAATTACATTTTTTTTTTTTTAAGTTTAATTGTTTAAAAAAGAAAGGGGATTTTGTGACCTAAATTCAGACGCAATTATTCAGTAACTGATGTTTTATTGGATCAATAGACATAAGAAAACATTTAAAGAAAATAATATTCGATTATATAATAATATATATAAGTATATATATATTTATATAACTAAAATAGATACACATAATATTACTCTAATAATAAAGGATTTCATGAATGTATCTACAAATTTTGAAGTTTTTTATACATAAACTCATGATTTTATTTTGATCAATGCCATATGCATCCAGATTAAGTATCTAATGTGTCATAATATAAATATTTAATCATATGATAACATATTATTTAAATACCTAATTGATAGCATATATAGCTTTAGGGTGCGTTTGGTTAAGGGTTTTTAAGATTATCTTGGTAATCTATTTTTTATTCTTTTGTTTGGTTTGTCAGTAATAAAATATTACAGTAATCTTCTATTACCAATACTGACGTGGTAAGTAATATAAGTGATAATCTGATTACCACCTTCACCTTAGGTATTTAAAGATTACTGGGGTAATTTTGAGTTTATTATAGAAAAATTATTATTTATTAATTTTTTGAGATAAAAATAAATTTATTTTTAATTAATATGACAAATAATATAAAAAATATTTAAAAATAATTATATTCAAGGGCATTTAAGTAAAATAATTTATTAGTAATCTTTTATTACCTTTAACCAAACACAATAATTATTTATACCTATCAAATTTTATCAAACATAGTAATTATTTGTACCCAGTAATCTTCTAAGTAATCTATCTTCAAGGTAATCTTTCTATTTTAGTAATCAAATATTACTCAAATCAAACGTCTCCTTATTGTTTTATTTATTTCCAATAAAGGAAGTACTCTGGCAGATTAATCACAATCTTATTTATAAGCTTCTATGACAGAATGAATGCCTTGGAAAGAGCATGCAACTTGAAAGTTGGAAAACCCAGGTTGTTCACACAATTTCTGAAGCTCTTTCACTGTCCTTTCTCTCCCAGATGGAGTCTCCATATGCATTACATTGTCCTTTCTATAAGCATAAATAGAAGACTTGCTTGGTTCGGGTTCTTCTGGCAATATAGATGTTACAATAATCACTTTCCCATTCCTTGGCAGCGCCTTGTGACAATTTTTCAGAATTTTTATGCATTTTTCATCGTTCCAATCATGAAGTACATTCTGTAAAGAGGAGATAGCAAAAGAAAATTTCAGGAAATGCAATAAAATTCTTTGCTTCCTATACTGCTCAAATGATATATTATTATATGACTGATGAATTTATTTTAAAGATAAATTAACACCAAATCATATGGTGACGTAACATTTGAAAACTTAATTAAGTACTCATAATTTAGTGCACATAACATTACTCAAGAAAATATCAAACAATCCTAAAAAAATAAAAACTATGTGCATCCAATTTTAAGTATCCAATTGGATACCCTAAGATTTTAAATGTATTCAATCAAATATTCAAAACTAAATGGGTACAATATTGCTTAAAAAAATATCATTATTTGATTTCAGATTAAGCGTTATTTTTTTATTAGAGAATTTTAAATTAAAGATAAAATAATATCTAATCGCATAAGAAGATAAGTCATTTAAATACATAATTGAGTAGTTAAAATTGGAAATATATATTTTTATAATAAAATAACCATACCATTAACATAATTGCATCTGCTGTTGGGACGCTGGAAAACATTTATCTCCTCCAACATGTTCAATACCTAAGCAAAAATTGCATTTTACTGTAAAAATTTAACTAAGATAATTTAAGCATTTGAGAATTAATTTCCATTTTTATTTATACCAGGATAAGATGTTACTGATTGAATAACATGAAGCAGATCATAATTAATGCCCTTAATATGAGGATACTTGGAGGTAATCATATGTAGGCATTTGCCATTTCCGCCACCAACGTCAACCAATGATCCAAGCCCTTTGAATCCTTGGTATTCCTCAAGAATCCCCTTCATCGTAACTGTCGAGAAAGCTGCCATTGCCTTGTTGAAAACACTGTTGAAAGTTGGATCTTTGCTCATGTCATTCCATGAATTTTCTTGAAAAAATCACCATTAGTTTCTTCAAGAATTGCATCCTTCAGTTGCAACCTTTACAAACACAGTTAAGTAAAATGATTAAATTAATCAAATTAAATCCTCAGTGGTAGAAAAAAATGCTGTAAGTTTCACTACCGGCATTGCAGCACAGCTGGGTGATATTCAAAAGCGACTACGTCGGATAAGCTGGATTCGTCGTCACTTTTGCAAATAAAGAGTCGTGAGGAAGGTGTGAGAGAGTAATGTTTTTCAACTCTGCCATCTTCGAGCTTCCGCAAGGAGTAAGTAAGCATTGAATGACTGGCCAACAAGCCCAAGACACTGTCAACCATTGAAGCTGTGGAAGGTCTGTTGGCAGGTCAATGAGACGCTATGTCGTCAGCTGAAACGTAAGCCCCAGGTCCTGCTTGAGCCATGATTGCAAATAAATCAAGCTCCACGGCTGCTTTGAGGACCAACGAGAACGTTGGTGAACTGGAGAACAATAAGGCATCGAGACATACTTCATTCTCTTTGTCATCTGCAGAACTCATCTTCTTCTCTAAAACTCAGCTATGAATTATTTCTCTTGCTCGGTTGCAGAATGAATTGAAATGATTAATCTTTTAAATTGAGGCGAAAATTTGAAGACTACTGTGACGTTGATGCAGTGTCATTACGATAATAATAGTGTTGTCGAAAGATTAGTCCAAGTGATATCCCATAAATTACATAAATAATGATGTGACTAATTTTATTATTAAATAAGATTTGTCCAACTGAGATCGTATAAATTTTCGTGCGGTTAAAAACGACTAGGTGGTAGGACCTATTTCCACCTCAGGTTTTTTTTTTTTTAATTTTCTTGAGTACTTTTTTAAAATTTAAATATTTATTTATTAATATTTAAATTAACTAAAATTATTAGTTTTAAAATTTTATCTTATTTTTAAAAATTTTAAAAACTAATAATTTTTTTGAAACAAAGTTTAAAAAATTTAATTTTCTCTCCTAAAATTAATTTTTTATTCTTTAATTGTTTTCTCTAACGTCATCTCTCTCCCTCTAGTTGACTATGAGACGCTAATAAAGACATCGTTTCATTTAAAAAAATAATCATTTTTTCAAAAAAGACTACTTGTCTTTTGGAAAGATGATATATCTTTCCAAATGAATCAACACCTTTGTTAATGTTGCTTGATTGGTCTGAGAGAGAGTGAGACTCCGAAGAAAACAATCAAAGAATGAAAAATGTTACTTTTTGAATTTGGTAGGTTTATAAGAAAATATAAAATAAATTTATATTTTTTTAATATTACTAATTAAATGATGATTTTATCTTCAAAACTAATAGATAAAAGTTGAGAAAAAGGTAAATCCTGGATGGAAATAGTCTTTTGACCTTAATTTTATCATTAAATAAGATTTGTTTAAGTAAAATTGCATAAATTTTCATGTAAATAACTAAGAACGATCATATAAAAAAATATAAATAATAACGTGTTATTTGTATGATTAATGTTATTATTAAATAATTTATTTTTATAAATTAAATGGTGGTTATATCAATATTATTTATTATTGCAACATTTAAGTTTGTAAAATTAGAAAGATAAATAATATAAATTTTCATGCAGCTGACTAACAATTACTATATATAAAAGAAAAAGTATAAATAATTATATGTTATTTGTATAATTAATTTTATTATTAAATAATTTATCATTATAAATTAAATTGTTGTTATATCAATATCATTTATTATTTGAACATCAGGTTTACAAAATTGGAAAGATAAATAATATAAATTTTCGTGTAGCTAACTAACTATTACTATATATTAAAAAAATATAAATAATAATATGTTATTATTCGTATGATTAATTTTATTATTAAATATTTATCATTATGAATTAAACTGTACTTATATCAGTTTCATTTATCGTTTCAACATCAAACTTACAAAATTGAGATGATAAATAATATAAATTCGTGGAGCTAACTAACAACGACTACATAAAAAAAAATGAATTGGTAATAATGTGTTGTTTGCACGAGTAATTTTTTTATTAAATAATTATCTTTATGAATTAAATTGTTGTTATATCAGCTTCAAGTTTGCAAAATTGTAATGATAAATAATGATATCTATTGACTAAGTTAGTATTTAGGGAATTTTGTATTTATAGTTTAGAGTTAGAGAGAGTCGTTGAATTAAATGATGAAATCATGGGCCATTCATGGAATTTAAAAAAAAAAAAAAACACAAATTTACGTAGCATTTATATAATTATATCTCTATACATGATATTTTCATCCCCCATCTCTTTGCAATCATCATGACATGTATCCAGAATTAAATTCTGGAAGCTGAATTTATCAAGAAATGGGACAATGTTTACCCTATCCTATTGAAGATTGAATGACAATTCATTTTAGATTTTCTCCTTGAAGCTCAAGAAAATTCAATTATTATTTGATATTACAAAATAGTTAATGACCTTTCGAAAACACCCCCTCCCCTTTTTTGCTTGATTAAAGATTTTAGAAGATGAGTTTTGATATTTGCATGATGAAAGGTGATTTTCGTTTGGTTGATGAATTTTGGTAATAGATGAAGTTCATTAAGTATTTCCATAACTGAGGTGTCTATCATAAAATCTCATTGTGCCGATGCATGTTTATAACAGTATTGAATACTTTAAAATAAAGGATGTACATAAATTAGAGTAATAGTTTCAACCTGCAAATCGAACATTGTTCAATTGGAGCATTGATCCATTAATCAGCTTATACTGAAAAGCTTCCAAGCGGTTTTAATCCGGGTAGAGAACCCTTAACTCTAAGTCTCTTGATTGTGAAAAGGTTATTAGTCTAAGTATTGTATCTTAATTCAATTTGTATGTTTTAGTGTTCTTAGCAAAAGTGTATTAGATTTCGCATAACATTTGCAACCACTGTAATGATGATTGGGCACCTCTCTAGTTCCCCACAAATCTTGAAGGTAGAAGGGAAATGATTTTACTAAACACATATATCGCTACACTCTAATGCTTTCTGAAGTTTTCTGATCATTATATGACGATGAGACTTTTCTGCTTCCATTGCTCTCCTTCGAGCGGCCACATTGCCCAAGTTTGCTCACATAATGACAAACAAAGAAGGCCGCGAAAGAAGGTGTTATGAAGCAACGTAAACCCATTTGAGATTTGCAAGAATTTTTTAATGCAAGTTGAAATTGAAGGTTGAAGATGATTCGAAAATGGTTATGGAGATTGATGAGTTGATGTTTTGTGACTGAACGCAGTTTGTATGTGCATTTATATTATGAGTTTTCACATTTAAGTGGGGTTGACTGAAAGCCGTGGGTTTGAGTTTGAAGCTTGAATGGAGGAAGTCTAAATGGGAGACACTGACTTCTAGAATTCAGCAACATATGATTTTCTTTGTATTGAAGTGTTTTCAATGATATGTGATGTAGCAGAGGCTCTCTGTTGATGAAAATCATGGTGATACGAGTTTTGATTTTATGAGTTTATGGTCTCTAGATTGATTGAATACAGGAGAAGAAGAGCAACAACTGTGTTTAATATTGTATATTGTAGCTGCAGATTGAGATAATTGCAATTGTTGTTGTTATCATGAGGCTTATACTTCTTCTTCCAAGCCAGACGTTGGCTTCTTCTTGTTGATGCTAGTTGTTAGGTGGTGTTGTTGGCTTGAATGGGTGAGAAAACAAACTTTTCAAACTTAATGACTTGCTATTTAGCAATGATTTTAAAATCGAATTGGATTGATTAGTTCAATCGATTGAATCGAGAATCAGTTCCAAGTTCAGTCTAGTTAATATAAAAAAATGGTTTTGTTATTGACTCGATCAAACCCAATAAAAAAACAAATCTAACTAGATTTGATCAAAAAATTGAATTTTTTTTTTTTAAATTTAATTTGATAATAAGTTAAATCGATCGATTCTCTGATTGAACCGATCAAATCATAAACTAATGAGATAACTAGTTTGATCATTGATCCGATTTTAAAACATTACTACTTAGGCTAATTCGGTGGGGGAGAGGCCAGTGGTGGGTGGGGTTAGGTTAAAAGATGGTTTTTAAGTTAAGAATTAAGAAAAATGAAATAATAGCTCCAATTGATAACTCAAGCGATAAATAATTGAGTTTAAAATTTTAATTATTTAATAAAATTATTTAGTCTTGAATTAGCTATCCTACTTAAGTAATATTTATTCATTAACAAAAAAAAAAAACAAATAATGATTTTAATAAATTATAATTACTCATGTTATATTTTGACCTAATTTATGAAAATTATGAATGTTTAATGAGAGAAAAAAGTATTAATGTTACTAACAATATTTATTAAGGTATTAGCTCAAATTGATTATTAGTTCATTAATTTTTTTTTTCATAATAAATATTAATCTAAAAATTAATAATAATAATTTATCATATTATTAATAATTATTTATCTTAAATTTAAAATCAAAGATAAAACATTACAAAATATCATTTATTTGAATATTTGTTTGAAAACTATAATTTAATGAGAGTTTTATTGTTTTATTTATTTCCAACAAGGAAAATATTCTAGCAGAGGAATCACAATCAAACCCTTATTTGGAAGCTTCAATGACTGACTGAATACCTTGGAAAGAGCAGACAACTTGAAAGTTGGAAAACCCAGCTTGTTTACACAGTTTCTCAAGTTCTTTCACTGTCCTTTCTCTCCCAGATGGAGTCTCCATATGCAAAATATTGTCAACTCTATAAGCATACATAGAAGACTTGGTTGGCTCAGGTTCTTCTGGCAATACATATGTCAAAATAATCAATTTCCCATTCCTTGGCAGCGCCTTGTGACAATTCTTCAGAATTTTTATGCATTTTTCATCGTCCCAATCATGAAGAACATTCTGTAAAGAAGGGATAACAACAAAAAAAAAAAAAAAATTAAGAAAAGGGAGATTATATTAAATACCTATTTTACCTTTTTATTAAATAAAAAAATCTATTTTTTTATTTTTAAGTAAAAATACCTATTTTTTCTATTCTTAAGTAAAAATATTTTAATTTTTTTAAAATATCAAAATTATCTTTTATCACATCTATATGAATCTTCTTACTCTCATTTTACTTAATATTAATTATTATAGATTCATTTGGAAAAAAAAAAAATTCGTATTTTTGAATTCAAATCGAAAAAAATCAATTCAAAAAAAATATATTTATATAAATCTTAACTCAAAATTTAATTTTATTTGTTAAATCTAGTTTGTATATCGTGTAAAAGGGTCTTTGAATATTTGATAATAATTTAAGGGTTAAATGAAATATCAAAAAAATATAGAGAACATTTTGATATTACATAATATATAAATGATTTAAATAATATATTAAGAATAAATAGATATATTAAAATACTCTAGAATGTCAACAATAAAAAAATCACTCGAAAATCTGAAAAAACATATTTAAATTTTGAAAACTACACGTTCGAATAGCTTAGGAATGAGAAAACCAAGAAATCGATTTAAAATTTCGTAATTACGTCGTAAAACGTGTCTCAAAAAGTACAAAACTAAATAGATAGATGTCAAATTTGAAAATTACATATAAAAAAGGTTTGGCTCAGTCACAAACAAGCTCAAAATCATAAAAACCAAAAATCTTAAATTTGATAAAACAAAAAAACTACATAATACACACCGAAACAATTTTATTTGGGCCTCCAAATTCGGAACAACTAGCAAAGCTGGTTGTTATTATAGAGCTCGAAACGAGCTTCACGTTAATATATTACAGGCTCGTAGCTCTTATCAGATCAAAAGTTATGGTTATTCAAAGTCTATCTCCTACAGGTCCTATAGTTTAAAAAAAGTCAATTTTCACCCAACCCACGATTTTCACGGTTCAGTGTAAACTTTCTTACGGACCCCCATGGATCTCCCCCTCCCCCTAAAATTTTGAAAATGCTAAATTTCCCCCTAACCCACAGACGCCGGTAAAAGATTAATGTAGCGTCGACAGATCTAACCCATTTTCTAGCTGAAAATTGTCATTTTAGTCTATAATTTCAATACAAATCAAATCTACACATCCAATAACACAAAAACCCTCAAAAAATTTAAACAAAACAACCAAAAATCAAAACATTTTATGCATTATTCAAAAACAAAACCCTAAACATTTATACCTCAAAATCCCCCTTAAATTTCAATACTTTAACCATAAATTGATTCAAACAAAAAGTGAGATGATGTACTATCCTTATTTGTAATTTCGGTTGTCAGAAAACATGAAAAATCGATGAAAAAGACCGAAACCCATTACGCCCGTGGGAGATTTGAATTTTTCTTTGAATTTGAATAGTAAATCCATGAAAAATGTGAGGTTTATATATAAGGACAGTTTAGTCATTTCCTAAATTAAGAGCATTTTTATTTAATCCTTAGAGTTTTGAACAAATTCGCTTAACACCCTTTACTTTTACGCATTCATTATAATTTCCCTTAAGAAAAATCAAACAATCCTCCAGAAAAAATATATAAAATAGCCATACCTTTAACATAGTTGCATCTGCTGTTGGGACGCTGGAAAACATATCTCCTCCAACATGTTCAATACCTGAGCAAAAATTTCAGTTTACTGTAAAAAATAAAAAAATTACAGAGATAATTAAAGTATTTGAGGATTTTCATTTTTATGTATACCAGGATAAGATGTTGCAGATTGAACAACATGAAGCAGATCATAATTAATGCCCTTAATATGAGGATACTTGGAGGTAATCATGTGTAGGCATTTGCCACTTCCACCACCAACGTCAACCAATGATCCAAGCCCTTTGAATCCCTCGTATGTCTCAAGGATCCCCTTCACGGTAAGTACAGATAGAGCCGCCATTGCCTTGTTGAAAATACTGTTGAAAGTTGGATCTTTGCTCATGTACTCGAATATGGTCATTCCATGAATTTTCTTGAAAAAGTCACCATTAGTTTCTTCAAGAATCGCATCCTTCAAGTGCAACCTACACTGCAGCACAGCTGGGTGATATTGAAGTGCCACAAAGTCGGATAAGCTGGGTTCGTCGTCACTTGAACGAATAAAGAGTTGTGAGGAAGGTGTGAGAGAGTAAAGTTTCTCGACTCTGCCATCTTCAAGCTTCCGCAAGGAGTAAGCAAGCATTGAATGACTGGCCAACAAGCCCAAGACGCTGTCAACCATTGAAGGTGTGGAAGGTCTGTTGGTAGGCAAATGAGACGCTATGTCGGCAGCCGACACGTAAGCTCCAGGTCCTGCTTTAGCCATGATTGCGAATAAATCAAGCTCCACGGCTGCTTTGAGGACCAACGGGAGCATCATTGAATTGGCGAACAGTAAGGCATCCATACATACTTCATTCTCTTTGTTACCCACAGAACTCATCTTCTCTAATACTCAGCTATAAATTATTTCCCTTGCTGATCAGTCGCAGAATGAATTCATACAGATCAATCTTTAAAAAGAGGAGAAAACTTGAAGACTACTTTGACGTGTAGATATCGTGGCTTCCATCTTTCATTCTTAGCCACCAAAATCTTCGTAATTAAAGCTTAAAAGGACAGTCCTGAAATAATTATAGGCATGTGTCCATCTTCCATTCTTACCTACTAAATACATCTCATTAAGATAGTAAAGTTGAACGTGTTTTCATATGATTTGGCAAATTGACAGTTAATCACGTTATAATATATCAATTGTTATAGCCATGTTTGTTCCTAAAATAGGATTATGTTAGAAAATCAACCTACTTTGGGTGGGAAATAGTCCTTTGGCCATTATTATTTGATAGGACAAAATAGTTAAAGAAAATTGGTGACATTACATCTCAACTAATATGGTCAACTTTATATGACACTAACTTATCTAAAATATATCTCTATTATCTTCTTTTTCAATTAAATATTTAAATAAGGTATAATTTAAAATAAAAAATAAAATAATATACTTTGTACAAATGGCAAATAAATAAATGATAAATTATTAATTTATTATCCAAAAGCCATTATAAAGTGGCACATTCTCCAAAGGCACCATTAAAGTGGCACTAATATTTTTCATATAATCGAGAAATGTTAAACTGAAAAATATCATCGTATCTACTTTTTCAATTAAATATAATTTAAAATAAAAAATATAATAATATACTCTGTACAAGTGGGAAATAAATAAATGATAAAATATTAATTTATTACATCCAAACGTCTTTACAGACTGGCCAGCATCAAAGTGGCACAAGTGCCAAAAGTAGCATATAAGAATATTAGTACAATTTTCAAATAATCAAGAAATGTTAAATTGAAAAATATCTTCATAACATGGATGATGCATCCTCTTCCTCTTCCTCTTCCGTAGTAAATACTAATAATGAAGTCCATTTCATAGATGAAGTTGGTTTGAGGCTTTCATTTGTTGACAAGCAACTTTGATTTAATGTTTGATTTTATTATGTAACTTTGAATTAGGGTTAACGAAATTTGAAGGGTAAACAGTATCAAATACTTGAAACCCAAACTAAAATTGACAAAATAGGTTTCAAATAGAAACATATTTAAATATCGGTTGCTAAATCTTTTAATTCGTATTTGAATTCTTGTTTTTAGAGGACACACAATGACTATGGGACGTGTCCCGAGTGGAGGTTATCCAAAAATTTAGGTTGATTCATGTCTATATAATGGGGCTTGAGGTATTTTGTAAAAACAATTCTATACGTACTCATTTTAGGTATATACTTATGTGTGTTATTATATAATTGAATATTACTTTATTTTTAATTTAAAATCATTTAATTATATCATAACACACATAAAATATGTATTTATTTATATATTCAAAATTAAAATTATAGTTTTATTGATTTTGTAAGTAAAGAGAAAGGTATAAATTTTTAAAGAAATTTATGAGTCTAAAGAAGAGCTATGCTTAACATTAAGTCCCAGAACTCCCCTTTTTCTCACCTTTATCCTTATCTCTTTCCTTTGTTAATTTATTCTCCTGCCCTGAGTCAATTATCGTCTAGCAAAGACAACTAAGATTTATAAATGATACAACCACAACCACAATCTCTAGATGTTGGATAAATGTTGTTTGTATAACTAATGCAGTTAAAAACTTAAGGTTTTGTAACAAATTGCAAAACAAAGTAGCTACCACATTAACAAAAGGTTAAAAAGAGATGTCGATCAGTCCCCAGGAGATTACCTCAAATATCCATAAGATGCATGCCAAAATTGAATTGTTAATCCAACCACTGCAGGAAAAAAGTGACTTTAATTTATTAATGAGACTTTCTTATAGCAAAAGAATCAGACAAAAAGCTTGCCTCTTACCTCAAACTTTTCCCTACAATGATTAATATGGTTGTTGATGCTTCAAATAAGACTCCCAACCACCTTTCTCTAGCTTCTCAGTTTTTGTCAAGATATCGTCTTTCATGTCTTTCATATACTGGCTCATTCTATACAAAAAAATTTTACAACATCAACAACCAAGAAAAAAAGTAAAATATTAAAATTACTATTTTCTTATTAGTTACTATTTTATATAAAAAGTAGTATTAGTATTATATCTGCTTGGCCTTTGAATCAAACTATATATATTCTACATAACCATAGGAAGAGAGGAACCTACTTTGCCAGTAGATCAGCATTCCCAACCCCCAACATCCTTACTGCTAACAAACCTGCATTTGTTGCATTACTTATTGCGACTGTTGCAACAGGGACATCCCCGCGCATCTGAATAATGAAGTTAGAGTCCATCAGTATAAAGGAAAAACATTCTGAAGGCAATAATATAACATATAATCTGCCATCTTGAATAAATTGATACGTGCAACATTTGCTATGACATAACTGGACATTATTTTGGTGCAAGGAAAGTCACCATGGATACACCAATAGGATTTAACAAGTTCAAATTTCATTCTGTCATTAAAACATTCTATCAGTATTGTTAAAGTTATAGATCCAATCACTGTAGCATAACATAACAACTTCATCACGTTTCTAGAGCTTACATGAGTCAAGTAAATATAATTGCCCGAAAAAGAATAAGGTAATTTCGCTAAACAAATCATAAAGACTACTTTGTAATTAGACCCTGGCTATTGCAAAAATGCTTATAAGAAAAGAAACCAGTAAACGAAGTGGGTGCCTCTTGAGATATATCATATGTTTTTGGGTATCAAGCGATTAATTTATGAAACATTTAAGACTGTAGGAGAATGAATATTTTGAGCATTACATGTCCTATAAATATAATATTAAGAATTAAACCTTTGAGACTTAGGAGAATGAATGTTTTGAGCATTACATGTCCCATAAATATAATACTAAGAATTAATAAACAGACTACCTGCACAATTGATAAGAGTGAGTCAATTCCACTCAATGCAGAAGACCGCACAGGAACACCAATAACAGGCAAGGGAGTAAGTGCAGCAACCATACCTAAAGGCCATGCCAGAGCTAATGTAATTCCACCAAAAAAAAAAATTCGTTGATATGATACTATATATGAAGAATATTATTGAAACTTGCCTGGCAAGTGGGCTGCACCACCAGCACCTGCAATGATGATGGAAGTGCCTCGATCCAGAGCAGAAGAGGCATAAGAAAACATCACTTCTGGAGTCCGATGTGCTGAAACTATTTTAACCTGAGAATTATGATTACACAGGGTTAGGTAGAAATAGATTATACAAAAATGAATATCACAAATCAAATGGCCAAAGAATATGAATATATGCATATAACAATAAGGTTAACCTTATAAGGCACATCAAATAAGCTAAGGATCTTAGCAGCATCCTTCATAACAGGCAAATCTGAATCGGAACCCATGATTATCTCAACTTGTGGGGTAGCTGTATTAAGGAAGTAACAGTATTTCAGTGTCATACTTTATCAATTCATTGGTGAAGGCATTAAGCGAAAGTGCATCCAGCTACCAGTCATAACAAATGTAAACAACTGTAATAGTATTGATCCAACAATAAAACAGCAATACAAATCAAACATTGCAACTCTCAAATTGGTGAAAGGGGAAAATAGGATAATTTTTTGTAATCCCAGACCCAAAAACAATTAGTTTCAGCAAAGAGTTGGAGCTGAATGAGGGAAAGAATACTGCAAAAGCTTTTCAATCTGTCTTGATAAAATCTTAATCATCAGGATACTATTAATTTCTCTGATTTTCACATATACTATTCAACAAACTCAAACTTTATAGTAGCCGGTGAAATCCCATAAAATTTTAATAATAAATCACTGAAGAAGCATTGAGGTACCCAAGGATTCAATAAATGACCAACCATCTTTCTGTAACTTCTCTGCTTTTTTCAAGATATCATCCCCTGCATCTTCCTGATACTGGCTCACTCTGCAAATAACAAGTCCAATATCATAAATCGGAACAAGTTATATAGTTTGCAATGCACCATATTTCAACAAGAGAGTAATAATATAATTTTTTAGTTTGGAATTAAAACATAATTCATCAAAATATTTATTTACTTATTTTAAAAGATAAAAAGTCTGCATTATTTACAACCACAATGAGAGAGAATCCAACCTTGCAAGTATATCAAAATTGCCATTTACCCCCAACATCTTTGCTGCCAATAAGCCTGCACTTCTTGCATTATCTATTGCAACTGTTGCAACTGGGACACCTCTAGGCATCTGAATATGTTAAATTTCACATGATGTAAGAATAACTGAATATGGTAAATTTTTACAAGCTGTAAGAATAATTGAATACGGTGGTTTTTGCTCCTTTGCTGGAAAAATATATAATTAGCACTGTCAATAGGAAAAGAACAATAAAGGTCACCTCCTAGGTTGAAGGAGATGTGCTAAATTTTCCATTTCATTGTATTTCAAGAGAATAAGATAGGAAAAGAAACACTCTTGTACAACAGTCTACCTGCACCACTGATAAAAGTGAATCGAGTCCATCCAATGCCGAAGCACGCAAAGGAACACCAATAACAGGTAAGGGAGTAAGTGCAGCAACCATACCTTAAAATTAAGAAACAGCACATAACTTTAGTAAGACCATTTGTGCATTAATTCACTATACATAGAGCATAATGCATAAACCTGCCTGGCAAGTGGGCTGCACCACTATCACCAGCAATGATGATCCGAATGCCTCGCTGCTGAGCAGATGAGGCATAATCAAGCATCATTCTAGGAGTTTGATGTGCTGAAATTGTTCTAACCTGAAAGCTCATAGTATATTTGATTTCCAAAGTTAGCATTGGATTATATAAGAAGATACCTTATACAAGATTTCAAAAGTAAACCATAAATCACAACGATGCAACCTCATACGATACACCACATATGCTCAATATCTTTGCAGCCTCGTTCATAATGGTGAGATCTGAATCCAAGTTCATGATGATCCCAACAGGAGGTGCAACTACAGTAAGCAAATGGTAGGAAGCAACTTAGAGATCATGGTACATTGGATAGGCATTAAGCAAAAATAAAGCGATTGTCAACTTGGCATCAAGAGAAGCTTAAATGGAATGGTGAAACAGTGAAACTCCAGTAATGATATAACCACAAATTTGAAACTCTCCCAAAAAAATAATTTAGATACTTATCTGGTATAAGCAGGAAAATTTATCATTTTGAAAGCTAAAAAATCCAACTTTCAGCAAAACATATGTAGTAAGAAGGAAAGGATACTCCAAATAGAAAACCATGCAACCAATTACGTTTCCAAAATCTTTCCAAAAAAAGAAATTGCATGAACATTACAGCTGTATGGGCTACACTTCAATCTGTTCCGACCCATCAACACAATGATATATCAGCCACTACTATTTGATAGCAGAAACTTACCTGCAGACTTGGCACTTGAGCTTTCTTCAACTTTCTGGACAAGTGAATCATTCGTCCTACACAGTTGGATTCCTATATTAAATAATAGAAAATCAAAATTTTAACCACAAAATATGATTCCTACCATGAAAGGGTGCTTTGAATAACTATTGAGAATTTCTTTTTTTGGCATAAAAAATGGCAACTCTAAAGACTTGAATCATATGCCTAGACTACAATGTTGATATAATACACATTTCTACACACTAAGAAAATGTAAAATTAAAACCGTTTGAATTTTTCGATTTCAATCATCTGGTATTTGCTAAAACCAAAACATTCTTTGTTAATGCCTAGTCACAATACCAAAAGGATACCATTTCTAAGTTAAAAGTCAATAATATAACAGCATATGCTATTATGCTACTAATCGCTCAAAACAATTTATTCAAGCAGGGACAATGGGGCAGAATATAGTTTCATACAGAATAGAACTCAATTTCAATGAATAAATAGCTCCAAACAGAAAATTAAACCACACTTCAAGGAGAGACAAAAAAAAAAAAAAAAAAAAAGAGAGAGAAAACAAACTGAAGCAAATTACTGAAATTGAAGTGTAAACCTGGGAGAAGAATAGCCGACCGAGTCGCGTGAGGCTTGGCAAGTTAAATTCGAATTTTTACAAAGCATGTTAAGTTGATTTTCCATCAGAAAGTTTAGTTTTTGAGGTTTCCCAAATGAAAATTTATGAAACAAAGAGTTGAAGGTGAAATTGGGAGCGAAAACAGACTCAATGCTTTTTGAAAGCACAATGTTCTGAAGCATCCTAAATATCACTAGCTCTATGCTATCAGCACCAGGACGGAAACGGTGGCTGTGGGCGACGGCTGTACTTGATTCCGCGGCAGGCTTGGCTTTTACAGGTGAGTCAGTGCAGTGTACTTAGACGTTCATATATATATGGGAAGGAAATTAAACCGAATCCACCGGGGTTTCGGGTTATATACACCTGTAAAAAAGGCATAATTTGAATTCTTTTTTTTTTTTTTTTAAATAGCATTTATAAAAATGTCCAACTTTGTAAAAATTTAAAGTACGTACTTTACCCTGAACAACCTACTGAATATACAAATAAAGTGATGCAGCCAGCCAGCCAGCCTAAAATAAAATTTGAACATAAATTAATTTCATAAACAGTAAATAATATAGATAAAATAATTGTACTAATAATTCGAAATTTGAATAGTCCGATCAAGGCTGAAAGATTCGACTCCATTTCCCCTTGTATTTTCCGCTCTTGGCAAATCGCCTGACATGTATATTTATTTTCCCAATTTTCAAATATATTTTAATTTTTTTTTTTTTGACAACAAAATTCGAAACCCAAGAACCATACCTTTAATCCTTTGATACACTCTGCGAACTTGATACAACCTACAATTTTATCGGTCATACACTCACGGGCAGAGCCACAAACGAACTGACTCCTTTGACAAGTTTATGTGCATATTTTATACATAGGCTACACATAGATAATAGGGGAAAGCACAATTTTTCACCTAAATTTTAGCTTAATTTCAAAAGTATACTTACGTCTCATGAAAAATACAAACACCCATCTAAAGTTTAATTTCTTATGACACACCAACATATTTTCTATTAAGGTTAATGGTCAAATTCATCATTTTATTAATAATAATGAGATAATTAAAATTTTATCTCATTTAATTTAAAATACTAACATTTTTCCCCAGAATTAAATTTTAAAAAATTCACTTTTCTCTCCTAAAATCCAACTACTTTCTCCGATGACAATCGACTGACGACGAAAGAGTTTCGTCTAGAGATCGACCTTTACAAGATTATTGACAACTACTATTGACAAGATTATCGTCCAAGAAGGACTACCGTCGTCTAGATCTGAAGGACGGGTATCGTCCAAATCTCTTGAATATTAGGGATGTGAACGATGTTCGTCACTCTTCCTCCAATCACATTGTCATAGGTGGCTGGAGGGAGAGTGAAAAAAAATTAAGGATGTGAAGAGGTGAAAATCACTTTTTAAAGTTCATGTATGAGGGTAAAAGTTAGTTTTTAAAATCAAAAGAAAAAAATATGATAAAATTATATATCTTGATTATAAATAATAAAATAACAATTTTACCTTTATATTTAATAAAAAACTTAATAATTGTTTAAAGATGTGTAGGTATTTGAGTTTTTCATTAGATGTAAATATACTTTTGCGATTAAAACTTGGATGGGAAATAGTCTTTTTTTCCCTAAATAATATATATATTTTATATATTGCCAAGGTTATAAGTTCGAGTCCTTCTAAGACAGCTCAGATTTCTTGTAACATATAACAGATTCTCAACAGCAGATTTCTTGATTCCGCAAAGCAAGAGCTTTCCTTGTAGTTCAAAATAATAATAAAGAAAAAAAGCATTAGAAGAATCTTTTGGAGACTTCATGGACTTAATAGACAGATCTAATTCTATTTAAGCCCACGAAGGAGGGAAAATGAGTGATCCTCCAAACAATCGTATGCATCTGAAAAATTGTAGCTCTAATAATTAGAATCTCAAGTAGTTCATCCCTGTTGGTAATCTGGTGTTGTTGAGTTACTGTTTCTCGTCTTCCAGAAACTGGTTCACCCTGCACGTATTATGTATGCAATATTTATATTTAGTACAATTTCGGCATAAGGTTCTGATCAACAACGAAATTGTAACAGAAAGAAAGGGAGAAAACCTAACCTTTCAAGTATGTTGGCGTCACCGCCAGACCCCAATGTCTTTGCCGTGAACAAAGCTGCACTTCTTGCATCGTTTACAGCAACTCTTGCAATAGGGCCTTCTGCAGACTGCTGACAATCCAATAGAAAAGTTGTCACAAAGACTTGAATTGAAGAAGAGAACAAAATTGCAATAAAAGTTGGGAGTGACATAATGAACTTCATTTTTAAGCTATCAACGCAAGCATTATTTTGAGGGCATAGCTATAAAATTTGATTCTTTGTGCAATGGAATTCACCACGGATGGGCTAAGAGGATTAGCACACGATATTTTTCGCAATTCCCTTATCAAACTATAGCCTAACAGAAGCATCTTCATCCATCAGTGTTCTAAAGGTTACATAACCCATGAATGTAATTATGCAAGTTAAAAAACAGTCTACCTTTCCATCCAATTTAGAAGAGCAAAGAGGGACACTGATAACAGGTAAGCCAGAAAGGCCAGCAACCATACCTACCAAAAAAAAAAAAAAAAAGGAAGGCAGAGCTCATGTAAACCTGGTGGGACAATTAATGCATTACATTGCCATATACGAAGCATTCTTTATAAACTTGCCTGACAAGTTCCCATCATCACCAGCAATTATAATTTGAATGCCACGCTCCCGAGCAGTTGAGGCATAAGAAAACAAAGTCTGATGTTCTGAAACTGTTCTTACCTGAAAAATATAATTTTATACTGTCTGTAAAAGGTGAGATAGAAATGGATGATATATGCAGACATATTATACATCCAACTGACTGGTAAATTAAAAAATGGAATCACTAATCACAAGGTAACCTCATTAGCTACACCAAACATGCTCAGTATCCTCGCAGCATCCTTCATCACATGAAGATCTGAATCAGAGCTCATGATGATTCCAACACATGGAGGGTCTGCATAACGCAAACAATAGGGAGCAACTTGAATATCATAATTCATTGAAGAGGCATCTAGAAATAAATTGCAAGCAGGTCATCGTAAGCACCTTAACAAATGCAATCTGATGGTCAAACATTAAAATGCCAACAACAATTTAACCACAAGTTTGCCATCGGCTTAAGCTTGTAAAATTGGATTAACAATAGCATTTATGCTCAAACATCATAGTATGTAATCCAATAAGATTTGATACTTGTACTAAGGCACCAAAAGTACAAATTACCTACAGAAGGACAACCAGGACTCTCTTCCTCCAGCATTGAATTTAGCCGTGCTTCTACAGTGCCTATAGATGGCCCCACAATAGTTATATGACCCATCTTCCGCTGCTTTCTCATTTCTGAAGGAACACCATAAGAATGCAGGTAATAGTTACAACCATTAAATGGAAAGAAAACTGAACAAGCGAAATAATTAGCTTAGATGAATGGGGTATAGACTAACCTGGCTTATCATACCAATGAACAGTAGCCCCAGGAATTCTCAATGCCCTCTCAATCAATCTACTTGCCAAATGGAAACCAGACTCCCCCTAATCAGAAAATCAGCAAGGCAATCAACACTTCAATTATTTCTTCATCTTCAAAGAAAAAAGTGGTAACAGCAATGTACAAACTACTTTATTGGCATTTAATGCCATTCCGATATGTAGAACCCAGAATAATGAACAAGCATAGGTGCATCTGTACTAGCAAAGACACAAGCATATATGCATGTTCATGCACAAAAAGCATTTGAAAGGCAATTAAACCACGACTTGAATGAAAAATTTAGGCCTCAGAATTTACAGTAGAACAACAACAGATTGAGAAAAGAAAAGAATTTCACCTCATCTTCACCCAGTAAATTGTACATGATAGCAGCTGGACATTTCATTGACGGATCGCCAAGCGGAAGGCCAACAATGGCACGTAAATGCTGCTCAAATTGTGAGGTGTAACAAGACTCAATTGTGTGGTGACCACTATTGTGAACTCTAGGAGCCACTTCATTTAGTAAAATCTGTTCAAATGTTGACAGTAAGGTGTAAAAAGCAGCAACTTGAAAAAGCCAATGCAGCAGCATAAAGAACTGAATATGTCATGCAGAGTTGTTAATAAATGCAAAATTACAACCTGCCCATCATTTGTCAAAAACAACTCCACTGCAAACACACCGGCACCTTCCAACGAACTAACTGCTTGGTATGCAACATCATTGGCAAGTTTCTTAATTTCCCATGGCACAACAGCAGGTGACTTGACAATGTGGCAAATGTTTTCCCTACAAGATCATACCAGATCAAATGTACATATCAATGGTTAAAATTCATTAGGAAACTTACACATTATTGAAAGATAAACACAACGAAAAAATTAGAATCCACAGAAAATGAATTGTTGAATCTAGATCTTACTTGTGAATTGTTTCAACAACAGGGTAGCACAAGATAGAATTGTCTCTTCCTCTAGCCACAATGACAGCCAGCTCCTATAGACATTGAAAATCAGAAAGCACTATGTCATCATCAGTTGCTCTCTATTTAAATCATTATAAAGGCAAATAGTGAACCAAACAAAAGTTCTAGAATATAACTTGGAACCTACTCAAAAATCAAAGGAATGAGAGGGGTTAACAGGGAGTCAAGTTCTGTGCCATTTCCTAGAAGTTACTACAAAACTTTAAGTAAGAAATGAGAATCAACTCCCATACTTTTAAAATTTTGGAGTTAACAGCATTTCGATTACAGAATCTATAAAAGTTTCAAATGCCTTAAAGTAGAATAACGTGCAAGGTGAAAAACCTAAGAGACTTGAAATGCACAAATGACTCCACAAGCAAAAGACCTTGCTATTTTCATATGAAAATAACTCTCAAATCCTGTTTCGCCTCTTTCCACATTACATTGTATATATATATGAGATTTTGCAATGTGAAGGAATAGTTTGAGAATGAATTAAAAAAAAACTGAAGTGATAACAACCATCATCATTATTACAGTAAATGGTACATGCCAGACACTAACCTTGACAAAGGGTGCCCATTTCTCAACATATAAACCGCGATCAAATCCCCCAAGGGCTGCAAAATACTGAAAAGCTTAAAATCACATGGACTAACAAGCACCCACTCATTAATATTATTAATCCTAAAATAATTAAAAACCAAGTGAAAAACACATTTTACTCAAAACATAACTAGGGGACCAGGTGACCATCATATTTATAATTCCAACTAAGTGGACATTATTTTTCCAATCAAACCAAAAAGAATCTTCTAAAACACTCTTAAGTAAAAGAAACTTTACTTTATGAAACATAAACATGGATATAAAAGTTTCAGTTCATTCGGAATTCATATGGCTTATATTTTACGAAACAAAAATTTACCAGTTATTGCAAAAGAAAGCTCCTCTTCACTTTTGGCAACAGCATTGCCACGTCCATCATAGGCTAATCTTTTGCTCTTGATCATAAGAGGGTAGCCAAATTGGTCGCCTGCTCTCCTAGCGCTTTCAAGATCATCTATCTGTCTCAGCGATTTATCAGGACCAATAAATTAAAATATTTCCTTTCAGGAAAAATTTGATTGGAAAATATGAAAATCACTCTCTAAATCCTCCAATAAAAAATTTACAATCAATGAAAGCCAACCTGCATGAACTCAGGAAGTGGAATTCCATGCTGAGAGAAATGAACCTTTTGGAGGAATTTATCCTGTAAGATGAAAACATGGGTCAATAAAAAGCAGATAAAGAGGAAAAGTTATTTTTTACATCAAAATATTTTTGTATAAACAAAGATATAACTAGGTTTAGGATAATTAGGTGGAAAATCATTGAAGAGTTCCAACATACTACATGTGCAAAGATGGGTGTCCACAATTTATATGTAACTAATGATTCTTTAGAGAGACATTTGACTTGAGTGTGTGCAATGTGCATTACAAAATAAATAGGCTCCTCTAACCATCAAGTGCTAAATGGTAATACAATAAAATAACATTGAAAAGACACTATTTGCAACTCTTGCTCCTCACATCAACTTCCCTAAGGATAAGGATATCTATGGCAGTCCAAAGATATTGAGAGAAACAAATAGAAAAAAAAAAGGATATGTCAGTAAAACCTTCTTGCTTTCATATAATTTAGCTCCATATATGCATAAGGCTAACTATTCCCTGAATGAAAAGCCTATCTATAGTATTATGCATCCAAGAAGAATCTAAACTATATGTGCAGAAAAACTCCATGCCTAAAACATTTATTTTGTATGGATTATATTTGTATACACATAACAATTCAGAAGATGAGATTCAAAAAGAATGAAAATGAAGAAAGACATACTTGGATTATCCGAATAGTAGAGGCTTTAGGCTGACAATCTACTCCTTGTTCTTCAAGCTTCTGCAATGTGGCGACATCAACATGTTCAATCTCAACAGTCAACACTCCACATCTAACTACCAGCAACAGAATCAGCATATAAACAATTTGTTTCCACTAAAAACCATAGACATAGTAGCATGAACACGAATTACACCAGTTTCAAGTAAAAATGAACCTCTTTGCGAATTCCTCAACCATAGCACTATTGTCAAAACTACCAACCACATGATGATAAGAAAGTGCACTGGCTGGACAGTTTTCAAGCGGGTCTAAAACCATAACTTTAATAGCCATCTGTGAAGCCGCTTGGCATAACATTCGACCTAATTGCCCTCCTCCAAGAACACCAACAACCAGTTCAGATAATCCATGAACAGGTGTATGATCCTTCCTACATGTAGGACGAATAATTTTTCAAAAAGTGACCATCGCAAAATAGGGCTCAATAGCGTTTTTGATAAGCATTAACTTCCTTCAATATCTTATCAAATATTACTTTTCTTGCAGCCAAACACAGAGAAAAATAAGATGAAATTTTCTAATAAATGACAAAATTTGATAAAATAGCCATTATTATCTAAGTTAAAATAATTACAGTGCTAAACATTGCAAACCAAACAACACCTAATTCATTCCAAAAAAAAAAGAAAAAAAACGAATTACCGACCTGGTGGTAGAAGAATCGTGAGAGTCACGGGATGATCGGCATGCCAAAACCGGATTTTTATAAAACTTTCTGCTGTGCTTTTCCATCAAAAAGCTGACTTTACAAGGCCTAGGAAGTGAAAGTTTATGAAACGAAGGGTTGAAACTGAAACTTGAACCAAATACAAATTCAGCGTGTTTGGAAAATACACCGCTTTGAAGCATTTTGTTCGCCGTTTATATAAGCACCACACTAGCGGCGCTTCACGTTCTCACTACTGCCACCAGCCCTTATGAAGACACTTCTGTCACTACAGCCACCAGCCTTTATAAAGACACTTCTGTCACTGCAGCCACCAGCCCTATTTCGGCATGGCGGCGGCGCTACTTATCAGCGAGAGTCTGTGTTCTTGTCTGTGGGTTATAGCTAGTCCCTCTGCTTCGATTGGTCTAGAATTAGAACATAAATATTTCGGGTCGAGTAATTAGGAGCGTGCATGGTAGTCGGGATAGGGAAATTTTGGAAACAAATTGAATAAACTTCCAAATCATTTTTAAAAAATTATAATTTAGGTCAATTTAATTTAATTTACCAAAATTATTTTCATCTATCATATTTTTAATATTTTATTTTCTGTTTATAAATATATTTTTTTATTTTAATTAATTTTAATGTCATTAATAACTTAGAACACTAAGAATTATAATTTTACATTGTTCTTTATATAATAAAAATATATTATTAATTGTAAATATATAAAGTGGACAGCTTTTCAATATATCTAAAGGGAAAATTTTAAATTTTAAATTTTAATTAACAACATAATTTTCATATAAAATTTTGATTAATATGTGTTAATTAAAAAAAAAAAAAAACTCATTTCCATATTAATTACCATTAGAGTTAAGTGAGAATGAAAAATCTGGATGTTGTTATACAAAAAACTTATTTCTTGTATATATATAAAAGAAAATATTAGAGAGTTTTATATCTTTAATACAATATAATTTATACATTTATTGTAAAAAAAAAAAAAACACTTAAAATGTAAATAAATATACAAAAAATGGTTCATTGTTTAGTCCAATTTGAAAATTATTTAAATTGTAACTTAAACTATAAAACATTTTTTTATTTTTCTAACCCAAACCAAATTACAAATTTAAAACAGTAGAATCTAATTTTACAGTTTCAAAAGATTTGGGGTATATATTGGACATTTGCCAAAATAAAACACAATATTTTTTTTTTATAAAAGCATTGAATTAAAATATAATTAATTTTATAACCCCATTGGATAATTTTTCCATCACATTATTTACAGGGAAGTTTATTTATGTAAGGCATTCAATTTGTCTCCACCAGTCAAGAATATTAGGCTAACACTGAAATGCCTGTCAATGAAGCAAACACACCAAATAAAATACAAAAATCTTAAGCAATCCAAGAGACAAAAGCAAATTGGCATGTAGAATTGCAACTTATTTCAACCTTCTTATTGTTGACTTTGCACAACTTTTTTACAATGCAATCACTCATTCACTCACTCCCCAACCTTTCCAATGAAGAATACTGTTGACTTTACACCAGAACTTGTACAATATAATCACTCTCTCACCCCCAAAATTTAGAGGAAGAAAAAAAAATTACAAAGTGGGGAAAAAAATACCTCACCAACTGTTTGATGCTCGACCGTTAGCCCTAGTATAATAAACATGCTGCCTACTGAAAGAAACCCCAACAAAAAAGCACACCTAATGAAGTCAAAACCTGTTGTACTCTTTGTATATGAACAAAGCAAACCTGTGATGCTGTACAATTGGTTATCGGTCCTCATTACCATAACTGTAGCACGCTTGACCTTCTTTCTAGATCATCAATACATTGCAGGAATCTGCTGAATGAACAAGTTGAGGGTGAAAACTTGTCCTTGTGAATAAGAAAAGTGGATTGCAGAATATGTGTAAATTTCAAAATTTATGGAACAGACAGAAAATGATAGCATTTTAACATGACTAATTCTAACTTCATTGTGCAATCACTGTATTAGCCTATTATCAAACTTCTCTCTGCATGTAGACTTATATGTATGTATGAATTTGTGTACAAGGAACTTATATTTGATCAATCTCTTTACATTTTAGCAATGAACTAAGTAACTTTATTGAAACCATTGATTAATATTTAATACTACACTAACACAGATAATTTTCAAGCAATTGATCTCTCCTATCAGTGACAAAAAAGGACAAGTTGAAGCATACAAATGTATTGACATGAGTGGGGAATTGTATTGTTCACCTTGGAAATGATGATGCATATACCCTCAAGCAAAAGTATCATCTCTTCTTAACCCAATCCGTCGTAATTCTCGCAGGTGTGAAGCTATCTCCTGAATGAATCTAGTTCCCTCTTCTCCATTTTTGAGTGATTTAATTGTGAGCTCAAGAAAGTTCTGGTCTGCCTCAAGTGCTTCCAATCTCTCGTTCAGATCAGCAACCTCATCACCAAGAGAAGTTAAATTTGTCCCTCCACAGAGGAGAGAAGTTTGCTCACTACAATTCAATTCAGTATTTTCCTCAGTAGAAAGCTGAGGTTTTTTGTGCGAGGAAACATGTCCATGAGCACGTGGACTCCCTCGTGATGCAGAATCATCATTTAGCGTTGACAAGTCACTCCCTTCTGTTCTGCTGTTTGCTTGAGGATCCACTTTACAGTTGATATCCTCTGAATCACTTATGTTAACTCCATTTCCAGAATATTCACCATTATGCAAGTCGGAGCAAAGCCCATTATATGAGAACATATAAAGCTTCTTCTCCAATTTTTTCAAACTTCGTAAAATATACGACCTTTCATCTTCAAAATCTAAAAGTGAATTCTTCACAGCAGCTGTATGAATATCTTCAGATGGTGTATCAGTTTTAAGATTTTTTATAACTGAGTTCGTAACACTACCTGCCCTATCTTCACCACAAGTATCTTCTGAATGATCCTTTTTGATCTCTCTTTCCTTGCAGTCTTGAGTTGGCTCCAATATGTTCCCCATCATATATGCATTTGGGAACTTTTTTTGATAAAACTGAACTTCTTCTTCTAGATCTTGAATCTCCTTCTCCTTCTCTGCTAGAAGGTCATTTGTCTTTTGCAGTGCTTCCATGTCATACTCAGCTTGCTCCTCCATCATTCTCAAGTTCTGCAAGGCTTCCATGTGGAGTGATGCCTTCTCCTCCTGAAGTCTAGTAATCATCGCCATTGATTGATTTACAGCTACAGCTGAAGCATTTCTTTCTTCTTCCAATTCCCTATACAAAGCACTCAACAATTTCTTATCATGCTCAACCTGCCGTTTCAACCGATCAACCACACTTTCCCCTTCAATTTCGCTGACAGTGCTTCCATCCAGAGATTCAAAACCAGATTCATTTCTCTCAAGTGAAATCCTCTTTTGAAGAAGTTGCATCCCATTAGAGCTAGAATCATCACTGTTCAAGGACACTTTAGGACTAACATCAGACAGTACCTGTTCAAACCCTCGAGTGGCAGATAGTTGTGACAACAAAAGTTTCAGATCTTCACTAAGTCTAGAAGAATCCTTCCCATTCCACTGTTCAGCAAGCAGTCCAGACAATTGTCTTCCTCGGTTGCCAACAGCCACCTTATAAGCATCGCTGAGGTCCAATAAATTGGATGCTTGAAGACCAGTATCACTTGATAGAGGATTCCTTTCCATAACTGTTTCATCTGAAGTATTTGGCTCACTTCCGGTCTTGCAGTTAGACGTCTGCTCATTTTCATCACTTGAAATGCCTAGAAAAAAAGGAATAAGAAACAAGATAAACGGTTAGACAAAAGCCATCAGCACTGTAGCATTTCAGGTGTTTTAACAGCACAAATAATATGTAATTCAAGCTTAAATTTGACAGCTTTCTACTCTCAGTAAACAATAGCATTTCTGTATTTGAGGCCAATAATTCATAATAACCCTCTGTTATATCTCAAACTTAAACATATCTGGTATCTGGAGGTAAATCTTCAGTTTATGGAAAATGTATTTAACTTCTTGAACACCCTTGAATATGCATATTAATGCAGTGCAAACAAAAGGATGTGACCTCAATAATTATATATAAGAAAGATATATTTTAGTTTAGTTTTTGATAGCTAACTAAGAACTTATTTTATAGAAATTTTGGAGGATGGGCAACACACTTGTTATAGATGCGTGACAGCATGAGGGCATTATGATATGCAAATTGAACAAAAGTAATAGAGAAAAATACAAAAAGGCTTGAACTTACAGCTCTCCTTTGGTGCTTCAATAGGAGATTCAGTGTCGTTAGATAACGGTGGGACATCATCAGGGAGAATAACTTTGCTGTCATTTGACACTGCTGGAGTATCCCTACCATTTGATTGTGAGGGGGCATCATCAACAGAAATAATTTTGCTCTCCACTGATACATTAACAGCAGATTCAGTAGCATTAGACATTGGTGGAACATCATCTAGGAGAATAACTTTGCTATCTTTTGATACTTCAGAAGTGGTATCCTTGCCAGTTGGTGAGATCTTACTGATAGAAATAAGCTTGCTCTCCTCTGATACATCAATAGGAGATTGAGCAGCATTGGACATTGGTGGGACATAATCAGGGAGAATAACTTTGCTATCTTCTGACACTTCAGGAGGAGTATCCCTGCCCTTTGCTGACAAAGGAACAACATTGGCAGAAATACGCTTGCTCTCCTCTGATACATCAACAGGACTTTCAGCATCTGATGAGAAATGAACCTGATAAAAAATAAGCTTGCTCTCTTTGGTTGCATCAACTAGAGATTCCCTTGAATTTGATGATGGAAGGACATCATGATAATTAAGCCCACTTTCCTCTGATACATTTGTGGGAGTTCCAGCATTGGATGATGGAGAGACCTCATTAAGGGAAATAAGCTTTGTCTGTTTAGTTGCATCAACAAGAGATTCCCTAGAATTTGATGGTGGAGGGACAATATGGTTGATCAGTTCACTGTCTTTTGACACATCAATAGAAGTTTTTCCTGCATATGATGATGGAGGAACATCATTGAGGGAAATCAACTCAGCAAGTGCAGAAGGATCAGCCTTGAAGTCAATTAGTTCCCAATTCAGTTCCTCCAAGCCATGTCTAACTGCAGTAGTGGATTCTATGGATCTGTCATTATCAGGAAGGGTGATATCTGATTGTAACTGTGAGACAGAAATTAAAGCCTCAGGTGCAATGGCAGGATCTACTAATTTTTCTAAAACTGATTCATGTGACAGGGTAAAAACGTGTGGCTCCATCTGCACACATTTATGTGCAAAATCATCCTTGGGACCACTAGTTTCATGGATTACAGCATCTGCATCATCATCATCAGATAAAAGCACTTCAGATTCAGTATCTGAAGTAATCTTCAGCTCTGAGTACCCTACATGAGACAGTGGATCTGGCCTGCTACTCTCCATATGAGTAGCTCTTATTGGAACTGACCATTTTTCATTTCTCTTCTTGGAGTAATGCAGGCTATGTTCACCAGCATAAGATACAGGCAAATCAAGTTCAGAAGTCTGGGACCCAAATGATTTAGTCTGTATAAGTTTTTGGGCATACCCTCTTGGGATCCATGGTTCATTGCAGCAAGAACAATGCCTAATACTTGATTGATTATCGTTGTGATGACCATGAGGCAATGGTTCCTCATCATATCCAAGGCAAGAACCCTCCCCCAACTTGCCGACCAACAACCTGTATGTTTCAGTGTTGGATTTGTTGACTGTGGCAAATGAGAACAGGCAATTTTCACACATTCCATGGACATCTACAAGCTTATTGTGTGCATGGCAGAAAACTAAGGATGAGATCTCCAATTTATGATTACCACAGAACAAATCCCAATAACATTTTAATTTTTTATTGCCCAATATGTGGTCAAGTCTAGAGCAAAGCAGACACGGGGTTTGCAATTCACAATACCGGGCAAATCTAGTAATTAGGTATGAAAATATAGCATCAATGATCAAGAAAAGTATCAACAACCATTCAAGAAAAGCTGCTGCCAATGCTCTGCGAAAATTCAGGGAAGTTCTCTGCTGTTTAACAGCTGAATTTCCCCTGGCAGCCATGCCCTAGCAAAACCAAGATGCCCTGAAGAGGGATTACTTCCTTGAAAGTTGAAATGCACAAAAATCCAATCCTTGCGAAGTTAAATATAAATCCCAGACAAGATCAACACTGTAACCATCATTGGAAAAATGAAATAAATCAGAATCAATTAAAGAAACAACTGCAAAACAATAACAGTTCATACTTTCTGTAAATTATAAATCTTAACACTAAACAAAGATGAAAACAGAAGGTCACTTCAACATCAATGGCTATCGCAACACATCGACAAAACAAACTATAGCATTAACAATCATACATAGTATTTAAGAGAATATAATTCCTTATCTGATGAATAGGTTTGGTACCCATAAAAGATTTTAGGGCGATAAAACAAAACACTATAACTGGAACTAGACCGGTAGACCCATTTCCCATGAATTCTCTGAATCAATGAAACTCTAATATATGCCTTGAAAAGGAAGCTAATACACCAAATTCTCATATTACACACAGAGAAATGATTATATGAATCCATCTCTTTTAAAGATTAATACCAATAAAAAGATGCTCATTTCCACAGTAAAGTCCTCCTTGCCCAAAAAAAACCCACATGCACCCAAAATCTGAAGCTCACAAACCAAAATTTATATCGAAGATAAACTAATTTTCTTACCAGTCAAGCTAATAAGATAACAAGCAAGTGACAAAAAAAAAATCTGGGAAGATCAGCATCATAAGAACACTATGGTTAAAAAAATTAGTCACCAAGCCAAGTTCATTAGAGAAGATTAAAACACCTCCAACCTTGACTAGATGACAAACAAAAAGCTACTAAGACATAAAACTATCAAAGAAACACAAAAACTCAGCAAACTTCAACCTTAAACCCAACAGTTGCGAAGGATCAAAACTCATGGACAGACCAACCTAAGCCAAAAGCAAAAGCTGACAATACTACAAACATCAGTCAAATAGCTTTCATCACATAGCCATGAACAAAAACCAAAAAAATAAATTTCAGAGCTAAAAAGAAGTTTATCAACCCAAATCTCAATAAAAATCAACACTTCTCATCAATCAATGCAACGATCATATCCATAAAAAAAAAAACTTAGAACCTCATAGCCAACATCACAATCGCAAACTCAACTCAAATAAAAATCAATATCGATGACAATCCAATCCACCTCATCATTCATCGGAAACGATCAAACAAAAAAATTTCATACGAAAACATTAAAATAAATGAAATTTCTTACCTGTTTATGTGAGGAAAGAACATGAAAAACTCAGAAGCAGAACACAAAATCAAAGCGACCCAGATTGAAATTGACGAAAAAGAAGACGGCCCATGTAGTAGTTGCTAAAGATACAAAGATTAAAGCGAAGAAAAACAAAATATATAGAAACAAGAGTGCACGTAGTTTTCACTTTATTAAAAATAAATAAATCAAAAGGATCACATATCAGCCGACAGAGCCAAAAGTCGGCCGCTGATAAGAGAAAAACGACATATACCGAAAGTTGAACACCAAAGGAAAGTACTTGTGATCATTCCAATTCAATTGAACTGTCAAATTAGTATATTTTCAGTGCTTTGTTAATAAAAAAATATTACCAGTTAATTAATTAAAAATCCATGTAAATTCTAGTGCCCTCTTGGAAAATTGTAAAAATTGTTGTGTTCTAGTCAAGATTTATCCTAATTTTGGACTAATTACCCATTTGAAAGATGGTTAATTAATCAATTATGGCACGCTGGTGATGGAATATAGCAACCGACCTATGACAATCTGGTAGGTAGTTGGAAAGAGACCATGGGAAATGAGTAAAGAATGACTTGACTGTTAAGCCAACTGAAATATTTCTATTTTACCAAATTATCCTTGTTCTAACCTGTTCCAAAGCCGTGTTGAGTTGGAACTTCTGGTCGCTGGGATGTTTGAGGAGAGACTAATATTTTTGAAAAGGCCGAAAGACATCTTCCCAGCCAAGATTTGGTAAAAAGGCAAACACATAAACGCGAATTTTAAAACCCAAATATTTATTTAAAGTTTAGTCTATTTTTATATATTTAAAAATTATTTATTAAGATTAAATAATAAATTATTATTTTATCATTAATATTAAATAAAAAAATTATATCTTTTTTTTCTTTTTGTTTAAAAAATTAATAAACTTTTACAAAATTAAATTTTTAAAAATGATATTTTTTCCTAATATTTTAAATTTCTTTTGTAATTTTCTAGCGAATGATAACCTCTCTCTCTTCAGTGCTTTCTCTCTATCTAACGTTTTCTCTCTCCAATTGGTGACATCTGGATTTAAAGAATCTAGACGAAAACCCTTAGTAAATTTTAAAATTTTAAGAGAGAAAATATTATTTTTTAAAATTTAATCTTGAACAAAAGTTGTTAATTTTTCAAATAAAAAAAAATATAATTTTATTTAATTTAATATTACTTATAAAATAACGATTTTATCTTTAATTTTAATAGATAATTTTTTGGTGTATGAAAATGAATCTAACCTTAGGTTGGTATTTGACTTTTTGAAATCTCATGGTATGTGTTATCTTTTACACCAAACTTTGTGTGGGAAAAGTCTTTTGGCCTTTTGAAAATGGTAAAGGTGTCATTTTAGTCACGCCTGCATGAAGGTGAGCATCCTATTGGACAAAATTTGTAATTTATGAGTAATTTTAAATAATTATAAAAAAATAAAACAATATATATTTTAAGATAAAAAATATTAATTTAAGGGATTTTATTTAATGAAATAACTAATTCTTTTTAATAATAAGTATACTTGTGATTCAGTATAAATGATTAAAAATAATAAAATGATAAATAAAGTGAGGCCTTTAAGGTAATTCAACCAATTACTTCAAAACTTTAGCCATGTGTAAAGTTTGAAAGGAAAAGACTAATAACATAATTTTACAAGATAAAATATATATTTAATTACAAAAATTTTTATAGTCTTAAATATTTGAATTTTAAGTATAATATTATAAATAAATAAATATTTAATAAATATTTTTATAAATTATATTTTAGAAATAGATACATAATAAGGACAGGATATGATGATAATGGGATAGGTATATTATATTTTAGAAATAAATATAAAACACAGAGGGAAAATGACGATGATGAGTCGCAGATATATTTATCTTTATTATTGTTTGTAGAGATTATTTATATCTATATCTCTTGATGTCGGATAATCACTTTTTCGTATGAGACAATATATTTTGAGCTAAAGTTTGAGTTAATATCTCACCAACTCAATGAACTTGAGCTTCGCTTTGAGATAATCAAATTGAGTTTGAGCTATTATTATTTAATTTAATTCGATTCGATTACACACTCTATCAACATATATTAATAATGTTGATTTGGTATAATTCAAACAAACAAAAAAGACAAATTAACCTAATATGACTAAATTTGACACATTATGTTTCACCCACCACACTCAACATTCAAATTATACCGATTTATTTTTATTTATTGTAGTGGATTTAACATTTATTAAAGTTTTTTTTTCTTCTATAATTAAGGACTATTATCAACTAAGGAGTTATTACTTTATAAACAGTTTTAGTGCATATAAATTAACAAAAACTAATTTGTAAATAACTAAATGTATTTTTTTATTATTTAAGTGTAATTCTAGAGTTAAATCCCTTTGAGATGTTGACTTTATGTGGGCAATATAAATTTTCCATTATTTTAGATCATGTTTTTGGGTGAAATTTGTTGAGAAATAAATTTAATTTTCTCTTTTAATGTCCTATTTTATTTTTGAAATCTATCTGTTGTTCATATTTTTTTTTTTTGAGGTAAAGAAAAAGAATTATTTATTATTGGAAGTTTGAACAAGTAGAAACAAACCCATAGTTTTTTTTATTAATTAATTTTAAGAAAAATAGGGCCAAAACAGTAAATGCAAAAAACCTAGCACTTTATGACATAAATACCCTTGTGTTTCTCGCAAACAACAATAAGCTTTGGATTTCCCTTCTCAACCCTCACAACTCTCCCTCTTCTGCCCCTGTAATTCCCTTTCCCAATCCCACCCTTCCCACCATCCTTCATTGCCCTTCTCTTCTCTGGGTATTTACCAGATCAATTTACCCGCCAATTTTCCTTCTCTTCACTTTCAAATTTCCCCCAATTCCTACAAACCCTAATTCTTTACTCCGTCCCCGATTTCCCGCTCGTTCCTTGTCGTGTTGTGTGGCTTTCGTGCTTCTTCTTCGTGTTTAGTAATACCCACTACTGTTTTTAGCATGTTCAGGTTGTTTTAAGTGGGTGCGGTTTCTGGGCCCAGTTAGGATTTCCACATGTGTTGTGAAGTTCAGGTATTTTTTTTAATTTTATATTCACTGTTGAGGACATTTCTTCGTGGGTTTTTGTTGTTCTAATTTTTTTTTAAATTTTTGGTGGGGTTTATCGGGTTTTATGACTGTTTTTTATTCATGGGTGTGAATTGGGTTCTGCTGAGATTTGTTTATTTTTCTTTAATTTGTTTATTTTTTGAACTGTTTTTGTTCATCGTGTGATTCTGTTTACTGCTCTTGATGATTGGCTTTAGATTGATGTTGATCGCATTAATGTCTCGATATTCTGGTTATTGTAGCTTTAGTTGCAAAAATAAATTTCTTTTTATGGGCAATTTGGAGGCATATTGCACGATTTATGTTCATCTGGCTTTGAAAGGTTTGAGAACTAAAAGATTAGCATCTTAGGTGGAATGTTTGACATGGTATGTTTTCTGTTTTAAACTGCGGAGTTGCTCCTAGTCTCACGGGAATTATATAACAAAGTGAATTTTCATGGTTTATTATTTGATATGGTGCCTGCGAAGGTTTGAAATTTGGATCTCTCAGTTTATTATGGCAATGTCATGTATGGAAAATTTTGAAATGTGTGCATCTCTTTTCCTTTAGTTTTGGATATGTTTGGGGTCATTATGTGGGGCTAGGGTTGTTTTTGTTTTTAGTACTTGTGGTGGATTTGAAATAAGTAGAATGAATTTTGATTTAACAGTTGCATTGATTTCACAACTTTCAGGCATATATTGACTTATATTGAAAGAGCAGTGTCTTTGACCATCTGAATACAAATTTGTAGTTCCTTTTGATGGCAGACTTTTAGTTGGTGATATATTGTGATTGATTTCTTCAATGGCAAACCACGATTTGATTCTTGGGCAACGGCACAATATAGGTATGGGGCAGAACCAACATGTGGTACTAGGTCATAATCATAGTTTGGGTCTTGGCCAGAACCATGAGATTGAAATGGGACAAACCCATGAGCATCATTTGGGCTTAGGACAGCAAAACCATGAGTTGGGTTTAGGGCACCCCAATGATCATGACTTGGGTTTGGGACAGAATCAGGATCAACCAGAGGAAGATGGTCAGGATTATAGACATGACAATGAGTTAGCTATGGAACGGAAACCTGATCATGGTGACCATGCATTGGCTCTCACTGAACAAGGTCATGAATTAGCTTTAGCTGAGCATAATGAATTGGCTGTTTCAGAAAGCCAAGATCTTGATGAGAATCTAGAATTAGCAGTGGACCATCACCATGAAATGGCAATAGAACCTGTTGATGATTTGAGTGCTCATCATTCCCATCTTGTAGTTAGCACTCCTGTCATACAGGCTCGCACTCTTGCTCAAAGTCCCAATTACGAGTTGACGGTTGGGCAAGAATTCCCAGATGTTAAGAGCTGCCGCAGGGCATTGAGGGATACAGCTATTGGCCTTCACTTTGAAATGCAGACCATAAAGTCTGACAAGACTCGTTTTACTGCCAAATGTGCAACTGAGGGGTGCCCCTGGCGCATACATGCCGCAAAGCTCCCAGGTGTTCCAACCTTCACAATTCGAACCATTCATGAGAACCATACATGTGGAGGAATTTCTCATCTCGGCCATCAGCAAGCCTCAGTTCAGTGGGTTGCAAGTTCTGTGGAGCAACGGCTGAGGGAAAATCCTAATTATAGGCCAAAGGAGATATTGGAAGAGATTCATCGGGTTCATGGTATTACCTTGTCATACAAGCAAGCCTGGCGAGGCAAGGAGCGGATCATGGCTGCCATGCGTGGATCTTTTGAAGAAGGGTATCGCTTGCTTCCTCAATACTGTGAGCAGGTTAAACGAACAAATCCAGGGAGCATTGCATCTGTCTACGGAAATCCAACTGATAACTGCTTTCAGCGTCTCTTTATATCATTCCAGGCATCAATTTATGGTTTTCTGAATGCCTGTCGACCCCTTCTTGGACTTGATAGAACATTTTTGAAAAGCAAATACTTGGGTACTTTGCTTCTTGCTACTGGTTTTGATGGAGATGGTGCTCTTTTTCCTTTGGCATTTGGTGTTGTTGATGAGGAGAATGATGATAATTGGATGTGGTTTCTCTCTGAACTTCATAATCTGCTTGAGATTAATACAGAAAACATGCCAAGGCTTACAATTTTGTCAGACAGGCAGAAAGGCATTGTAGATGGAGTGGAAGCAAACTTTCCAACTGCTTTTCATGGGTTTTGCATGCGACACTTGAGTGAAAGCTTTCGCAAGGAGTTCAATAACACAATGCTTGTCAACCTTTTGTGGGAAGCGGCTCATGCTTTGACTGTGATTGAGTTTGAAGCAAAAATTTTGGAGATTGAGGAGATATCTCAAGATGCTGCATACTGGATTCGGCGAATTCCTCCTCGTTTGTGGGCCACAGCTTATTTTGAAGGGACACGGTTTGGTCATTTGACTGCTAACATAGTTGAATCATTGAATACATGGATTTTGGAAGCCTCTGGCCTTCCTATCATTCAGATGATGGAGTGCATTAGGAGGCAGCTCATGACTTGGTTCAATGAACGCCGGGAGACCAGCATGCAGTGGACATCAATTCTTGTGCCTTCTGCTGAGAGGCGTGTTGCAGAAGCCCTAGAATGTGCACGGACTTATCAGGTGCTTCGTGCTAATGAAGCTGAGTTTGAAGTTATATCTCATGAAGGAACGAACATTGTGGACATTCGAAACCGCTGCTGCCTTTGTCGAGGCTGGCAGCTGTATGGTTTACCCTGTGCTCATGCTGTGGCTGCTCTTCTTTCTTGTAGACAGAATGTCCATCGGTTTACTGAGAGTTGTTTCACCGTGGCAACCTATAGAAAGACATATTCACAGACTATTCACCCGATTCCAGATAAAAGTCTGTGGAAAGAGTTGTCAGAGGGAGATCCAAATGCACAGAGAGCAGTGGAGGTTATTATCAACCCTCCAAAATCACTTAGGCCTCCTGGGCGACCACGGAAGAAGCGAGTTCGAGCAGAAGATAGGGGACGTGTTAAGAGAGTTGTGCATTGTAGTCGATGCAATCAGACAGGCCATTTTAGAACAACATGTGCAGCACCAATCTAGTTTACCGGTGAAAGTTAGTTCACTACTGTGAAATTTGGGTTCGTCCCTTCTGTGAAAAAGGAATTTTCTTTTATTATTGTTTCAGTAGTTCTTGGTAGTTGTTAGGATTCAAGTAAATGATTAACTTAATCTTTTGTGACTTGACGTTATTGTGAATTTAGCTCATTATCAGTCATCTTATGAGTGTTCGAATCAATAATGCATTCATGGTTGTAATGTTCAATATCTAGATTTTGATTTCTGATATTTTTGGAAGTCTATTATTCATGGCTGCTATGGAATTAAGTTGTGTCAACTTATTCTCAGCTTTTCAATCATTTACTGCTGTGTGAGAACCCTGCTTGAAGGAAGCAGGGAAAATGAATGAATGAAAAGAAACTGAGTTGTAAAGCACATTTTAGAAAAATTCTATGTAAGAAAGAATATAAAAATAAGAAACTTGATTAAAAAGAGGGTGGCATGGATTGAATATAGATGCAGGATAGAAAGGTGGAAGGCAATATCTTGTGAGGGGCATGGCAAGAATTTGGTTAGCAAATTGAAGTAACTTTGTATATTATGCTCTGCAAAGATATCAAACACTGCTTTACAAAATGTAGAACAAGAAAGTATAAGACGAAGATTCAAGATTCATCAATTATACTTGGAGAGGCCCAATAAATATAAATTGGTGGTGGGGTAGGGTGCTAAAGTCTCCCATTATTAAAGATGTCACTGCACCCAGTTTTTTTTTTTACCCTTTTTTTTGGTACAGTAACGGATTGTACAAAATTGATTTACAAACCTAGTTTCTAGACTCGGATATAATCTAGATAACTTGCGAGTCTGGCACGGCCTGTTACAGTTGTAAGCCTCACTGCCTAATCAAGGGAGATGGCTTGGGCAGCCCTATAATTGCACGATTGAACGATTCTCTTTGAGAACATAAACATTGACCTGTTTTACAGTAAGATGTAAAATCCTCCCAATTGTTAAATACAAAGTTGTACGAACCAAAATCTCTTCTCCTTGGAGAAACTCAGTGGCAATCCTAATAACTTCATCAGGCGACTTGCAAGGGATGTTGTACTTAATGATATGTAAATTTTTGCCATCGAGGAAGCAGTCAAGGCAAGTTTGGACTATTCCACTTCTGCCATCGTAGGAAAAGTTGAGACATAAATCACATGAACTTTTTTTCTTTTTAATTCCAGCTGCCATAAGATGAATCACCATGTCATCGCTCACATATATTCCTACAATTACGTTTCATACAAAACTGGCCTTCAACCATAATGAATGCATACTAAATGGGACGCCTGTCTCACAGTAAGTTGCAAAGTGCTCACAGTATCCACTGAAAAGCTCTTACCCACCAAAAATATCGTGTGTATAGAGTTCACCATAGGCCAAGTGGACAACTTCATGAGGCGACTTTACAGAAGAACCATGCTTCTCTACGTACCTACTCACATAAAGTGAGTGGCCATCCAGAAAGCAATCCACACAGGTTATCACAATTCCATCCTCGAATCTGTTTTGACAACATTGATGAGTGAACTTCCCGTTCCTTTTCTTGGTCCCTTCAGGTGAACGACCATGCCGTGCCCCACATATATTCCTATCAAAATGCAGAAGGTTTTGTTAACAATACTATAACGGAATTATCGAATTAAAAGTGCAGAAATGAAACTATCGGTGATGATAGAAAAGGCCATTAAACCTCTTATAAAAAATGTGATCACCCTTTTTAATCAAGCCCTTGCTAGTTTCCTTGCATCCTTGATTTTCCATATCCTTTTCTTTCAACTGTTCCTCTGATTCCACTGTTTATTTCGGTATATAATAAGATAAAGAGGATATGGTTCTTATAGAATTTGTACATTAAATCAAGTGCCGATAATTTAATTATCCTTTTTATATGTAATCATTAATAAATTGCCAAAGATTAATTTGAGCTGCGAGCATTCCTGAGATAGTACGTAGGAATTCTAAAGGCTTATGTGTAATAATTTATTAATTGAGAAAACAGTCCAACTATTTTTTAAAATTAAAGGATCATATATTTTTAGTAACGAGGAATTTTTTTATTAAAAGGGTTAATTTTATTTATTTATTAAAGAATTGATCTGTTAGATATTTCCTTTTATTAAATGATCCAAATTTTTATATTAAATATAGAGATGTACAAAACTTTTAATATTTTTTATTAATTTATTAAATAAATACCATTAAAATTATTTGTTTTACCCTTTAATAAAAAAATAAAATTTAATTCCTTTAATAAAAAAAGTGGTGATTAAATACCTCTAAATATTATCATCCTTTTATTAATATAAAATAATATATTATAAATAGTTCATATTAAGGGTAATTTCTCTTTTTAATGGAGAGACATGTCAAGTTATTCCTATGGAATGTCTAGGAATAAAAATATTATTTCAAAGAGATATGCAAACAATTATAGTTGTATTTAGACCAGTTATATTGCCAAAGTGGAGGGGTAATGTTATTTATTTAAGTTTATAAAGTAAGTTTTTCATTCCAAATTATGCCCATGAAAATGTAAATTATGAGATTATGATTAGTGGATCTGATAGATTCAACACTAATTGATACATAAAATATGGAGTTTTGGCTAAGTTTAGTTAAGATAACACCGGTCTTATGAGCATTTTGCATAATTGGAAGGAGCAACTCCCAACATGTCATTCATTTTCTGTTATTAAGCAGGAAACAAATCATTGCAGGTTCAGTCCATGGATGATGGTGCTGGATTGCATGCTCTTCCTCTCGCTGGTGTTCTCTGTTTCAGGTCCAGTTTTTTTGCTGCTCTGTCATGCTGCTTGCTTCCTGTATTTCCAGTGGAATCTCTGCTCCTGGAAGCTGGTTTTCTTGTAACAGCATGTTGTTTCTTCCATTCTGCTCAGTTGCAGAGTTCCTTCTGCACGTGCCCAGCAATCTGCCTAGTTTTCTGGTTGGAGAATATGCCTGGATCTCTGCTGCAAGGTTCCTCTCCTAGATTGGAGCTGCTCTTCACGTTCTCCTGCTGTTGTAAAACTGCTTCAGAATTGCAATCTGCCCATGTTCAGCTTCTCCAGATCGCCCTCCAGCTTGCTGCAGTGCCTTCCTGGTGCAACTTGCTGCTCCTCCTGGTCTGCTCTTGTTTTCAGGCTTGAGTTCTTTACTTCTCCAGAATTGCTTTCTGCCCTTGTTCTCCAGCATGCTGCAGTGCCTTCCTGGCGCATTTGCTGTTCTCCTCCTGGTCTGGTGCAGTGTCTTGCTGTTGTTTTCAGGCTTGAGATCTTTCTTCTTGCCTTTGGTCCCTGCTTGCCTTGTGGTTTCTGACTTCCCCTTCGCCTAGGCTTCTCTATCTTTTTGGCTGTTCAAGATTGTTGTTTTTGTTTTGTTCGTTCTCTTGGCAAATTGGCCTGTATTTTCTCTTGTATAGATAGTCTGGGTTAGTCATTTTGTCCTGTCCAGGTTGGGTCTGGTTTGGTTTGTTTTGCTTTTCTGTCCTTTTCGGTGAGATGAGCTTTGGATATTCCCGAATCTTTCTTCTTGTCCTGTTGTTTCTTTGTTAATATACTTTTTATTTTTAAAAAAAAATGAAAACATACTAATATTTTTTATATGAATTTTTAATGAACTTTCTTCAGCTTTCAATTTGGATATATGGAACTTGCAAACCTCTCATCTAAGATCAATGGTGTGTATGACTCATCTTTGCAAGGTAATTTCTAGAGGACTTACACAGATAGCACAATATTATACTCTAACAACAGTTAGTCTTTAGTTCAAACTAGCTGTTTTAAGATCAATGCCAACATTAATGTCAGAGCCTTATACATACAAAATTATCCTTTGATTTGACGATAAAAGATGCTTGATTAAAGTAAAGACAACCAAAATAAACCGCAAGATTAGTAAAGTTAGACCTTGCAGAAGTAAATTTATGATACTACAACTTTCATCTTTCCCAAATCTTTTACAACTTTCCCATATCACAAGTTTATTTGTTACCTTAACTGAAACTGAAAAAGAGAGAACAAAGAGGAAATAATTTGTGTATTTTCCGTCAACCATAACGACTGCATACTAAAAGGCACGCCTGTCTTACAATAGGTCGCAAAATGCTCACAGTTTCTACCCAAAAGATCGTAGTCACCTAAATTATTACCATAAAGTAAACCATAGGCCAAGTCGGTAGCTTCATCCAATGACTTCACAGAACAACCATGCTTCTTCACATGCCAACTAACAGAACTGCATTTACAGTAAAAAAACATAGAGTGAGTGGCCATCCAGGAAGCAATCCACACAGGTTATCACAATCCCACCCCCAATACTGTTTTGACAACATTTATGACAATAGGGACATCCAGCTATAGATACAAATGATGATGAGCATTTATAGTCCACATATTGTGTTGTATTTCTAGTTTCCCATAAATCAACTATAATCTTGCAAATGTAAGCCTTTGACAAATTTTAGAGTTTCATAAAACTAACAGTTGTAAGTGCAAAGGTAAACTTAACGGTTATGTTCTTAATCTTCTGAGCATACTAGTAGTAATAGCTGGGCACCCCCGTGGCATTTATAATTACACGGTAGAACGAGTCTCTTTGAGAACATAAGCGTTCACCTGTTTTACAATAAGATGCAAAATCCTCGCAATTGTTAGATACAAAATTGTACGCACCGAAATCTTTTTCTCCTTGGAGAAACTCAGTGGCAATTCTGATAACTTCATCAGGCGAGTTGCAAGGGATGTTATATACAAAGATATGTAAATTTTTGCCATTGAGGAAGCAGTCAAGGCAAGTTTTGACTATTCCACTTCTGCCATCGTAGCCACATTTGGGACATGAATCACATGAACCTGATTTCTTTTTAATTCCAGCTGCCATAAGATGAATCACCATGTCGTCGCCCACATATATTCCTACAATTATAGAAGAAAAAAAGAATATGTAAGAACTAGAACAAAGGTATTATAAAATATTATAATAGTGAATGGAAACTTGCCGTGATGGTAGTAGAGAATCCACGCCCTATTAGTAAAAATATGATCACCCGGTTTGAGATTAGATGGAGTGCTTGTTTTTTGTCCCATCTAATTTTCTGGTTTAGTATAAGCTAGCTACTTGATAGGTGACAATGCAAGCATTTGCCAATCAGGTGGATATATATACATATAGTTCAAGGTTTAGAGGCAAAAGATGTTATTAGGTAGGGAAATTGATGGAGCAAAAGCTAAAGCATAAATAGTCCAACATTTTTCCCGGATATTAAATTTTTTGGCATAAAAAGTAGGCGTATACACAAAGTATAATACATTTGGTTGCTTAAACATTTATACCACAATAGCTGATGAGCTCCAAAAATACCTATACGTTATTGTTAGATGCATGACTTCTCGACTTTGTCAATTGTTTATTTGTAACCCAACTTTTATAGCTGACAGTCTAAAACTCAAACATGGATCGTTGAGGGCAAGTGAGTGATTCTTTCTGATTGTTGGCATGATTTATAGATTGTTGATGATGGATGCATTATTGTGTTAGATTTAAGGTTTGAGAATGAAAATGAGACTTTATTTTTTGGTTTTGATTTGGTTTAAAGTTTGAGAATAAAAATTAGGCAAAAACAGATTGGCAAGGTCTCCAACCCCAAGGCTTGGAGACCTTGCCAACCCTAGCTTGAAGATACGGGTAGTTTTGGTATTATGTTATTTTTGTAAAATAACAGCAAAATTTTCAATTTCCTACTATTCCCCTTGACAAACAGTACTGGATACTGCAGGAATATGTTGCTATTACATATATGAATTATTACAGAAAAACTTTAGGGAATTGCTTTATGTAAATGATCCTTTTGGAATATATATGTTGGATATGATTAGCTACTCTTGAAAATGTGCTACATGTTAGTGCTTGCATAACATGCTTATGTAATTGAATTTTTACATTTGATTCAAACTAATTGGAAATCTGCAGGAAGCATGACACTATATATGTTTAAAACAATAATGGTTTTTAGATAGATACCTTGAATAGCAGCTGGCTTCATTAAGTTATATATATCCAGATCGAATTCTCTGATTGTTTGGTCAACTACTTGATCATTTTTGTAAGTTGGAACTGAAAGAAGTTACAGCAATAACTTCCCGTTTAATAGAATGGCCGGGGATTGTAATAAAATAGTATTTACAGAAGCCTTTTCCTTTGGAGAAGAAGATCAATAGCAACCTTGACAAATGCAGATACGCAAAAAGAACAATACTTAGCATATAGAGAATCCAGAAAAGTTGGAAAAATGGAACAAAACTGTTAGTTTGTCAAGGAATTCGAATAATCGTTTTATATAAATGGCTAGACTAAAAATGTAAAGAAGTCACTTTGAATTAATGCTATACAAAAATAAATTACATTTATATGATAATTGATGTACCATAAATTTGTTGGCCCAGCTTGCAAGCACAGTTTCTGGTTAGCAAAATTTAATTTTAATTTAATGTCATAAAAGTATAATAAATTAATTAACAGTGCACCGACATTACAGTCACAAAAAAGACTCAAACGTTGCTGAAGCTGAGTCCTGAAATTCTAGATTTTATCCTCCATAGTAAAAAGAAAATTATGACTAAAGGGATCTTTTCTATTCATTTTCCATCACTTTTCTCATCAGTACTTTGACAATTTTTAAGACCAATTAATACATATCTTGTTGATATATTTTTTAGAGAACTCAGACCTTAACTTGTGAAAGTTGTTTCAGAAAGGCAAATATCAAACATTGCTCTCCGGTCTTCTGGTTGGCTGTATAGATATACCATAAATTTGTTGGGCCAAATTGCAGCAGGCACAGTTCTGGTTAGCTATCAAATCAAAAATAATTTAGGTACGTACCTTCTCAACGAAGAAAATTTAATTTTAATTTGATGTTCATAACAGGATACTAAATTGTTTAACACTGCACCGACATTACAGTCACTGAAGCTGAGTCCTGAAATTATGGATTTTATCCTCCAAAGCAAAAAGAAAAAGGCCAAAAGACTTATTCCCACCCACGACATAGTGTAACTTAGAACTCTTGTTCGTCGACTTTTGAAAATCTAAATTTTCATTCATAAGTTAATTTTTATTAAAATTTTTAATTAAAATTTAAAGTAAAATTATTATTTTAATAATAATATTAAAAAATATATAATTAATTAAAATTTTCTCTTAAATTTTAAAAATTAACAATTTTATTCTTACTTAAAGCTTTCAAAGTTTGAAAAGTAACATCTACTCTCTCCAATTGAGAGTTTTCTTTCTTCATTCTCCAACCATCGACAACAATACTTTTAACCCTAAGCCATAGAAGAAACTTCAACTATCTCCCGCTTAGCTGGGGTGTCATCCAGATAATGTCTTTGTCAGCCAAACGAGTTTAGTCTCCAGGATTGATGAGGTGGCATGTGCTCCATTTGAGGACTTGCCATTTGCATCTGGTTGAATAAAATACTAAGTTAGCATTCCATTACACTATGCCTGATAAAAGGGTATTATTATTCAGCGAAGTCCACTTACATGTGTTTCAAATAAAGGAATAAGACTGCGGGCGATCAACTAAAGCTTCCTGAGATGAGATGCAATTAGTTCTATTGCTTTTTGTACACCAGTTGCATCTCCTACTACTTCGACAACCCAATCATCTTGGAGAGCAAAGACTGGTAGGTCTTCCCCAGAAATTGATTACAACAAGTTTATACATGAAAAAATAAATCAAGGAATCAGCAGGGCATAAAGCGAAAAAAGAGTGATTTTGCTCAAACAATATGATCTCTGTGGTTGTGAAAGAAAGAATGCACAAGAAACCAAGCACATACAATTTACAACTAGTAAGTGCATGTACGGCAAGTGAGAAATAAAACTCGTACACTTCTCAACATGAAAAAAAATAGAATTTTGCTATACAATCCAGCCAACTGAAATTTGACTCAATTCAATAGGTTACAATTAGCCATGAAAATTAGTTACATCAGAACTAGTAAATTCCACAGCCAAATTCCAAATATACATTTCAGGACACCACAAACAACAGCAGCTGCCTGAGTATGGACCAATAATTAAGCAATGCACTTTACAGAAAATTTGACACAGGATATGTGTATGCAGATTGTTCTTAAGAAATACTAATCACAGCAAATGGAAAATAAAGACATTGTGTAGCGCAAGAAGATGACAATACATAGAAGAAAGAATGAGAAATACTAACGAAACAAAAGTCAGAAAATACCTGCTCCAAGAACTCTGAATATACAGCTAGATGCTCCTTGGATAGGTTTAACAGTTCCTCCTTGTTCAACAATCAAACTTCCTGCTTTGAGAAGTTGGGACTAGCAGCCTAGTTGAGACCTTGCCTCCTGGTGGTGGATGAGAAGAATCACCCTCCAAACCATCAACAATGCGCTTGAGAACCCTCAAAAGGCCATCCATAGCAGGAGGAAGAGAAGAATCAGGTTTTCATGAGTGACAGAGTATGATAAGCATAAGAGTGAACTACCACGCTTACAACTATATCCATACAAACCGACATACATCAAGAACGTCAAAGCACACATGGGTTGGCTGATAAATTCTTAGCTTACAGGAAAAATGATAAACATTCAAAAGAAAAAGAACAAACATATCACACATTTTTTGTATCTGAAATTACAAAGAGAACATCAAGAATTAAATACGAAACAATCTTTCTGCAGTGCATCCAGTACCAGAAAGCAAGTAGCAAACAATCAGGATGCTCAGACAACAACAGAATGGCAACAGAAACTGGTTTGCTAACTTCCAGTTCGCCTTTATTTAACTCCTAGCCAGCTCAATATCATGACTAATGATCCAAGGGACCTTTCTCTATACTGAATTTTGTGAGCTTCACTCCTAATAATTTCCAATCCTAGGTTCCAATACAAAGTAAGAGCCAATATTTTGTTTTGCAAAGCTATATTTTTTTCTGCAGTCCAGTTAGTTTGAAAATACAATGTCCAGGCTCTAGGGGAAGCTTGAAGTGTGATAAGAACACAGAGTTTGGCAACTTCAACAAGTTCTCTGTATTTTCACTTGAAAAATAAGACCTTGATGCGACCTCCAGAACAATTAGTATCAATTTCTCTCATAGAAAATTGACTTAATAACCTAATAATGGCCACTTATGCTCTAGTTTACACACCAAACTGATAATTATAACATTATGAATTGAACACAAAAAGAACACGTATGACACACAAGAAAATTCCATGTATGTATTCCGCTATAAGTAGTTAATTTACTTCTGGTAATTTTAAGGCTTAACCATCCGAATCATACCTATGCAATCTCTGAAATGAATTTTTGAATTAACAAATATTTTACGTGTCATTTTAGAGCTTATTTTTTAGCACGATCCATTGTGGTTTTTAAAATCTGTGGCAAAACATCAATCATCCAGGTTCTGAAGTTACCAGAAGTAAATTAATTATATTTTCCCCGGTCATCTTTACCAGGGAAAATAAACAATTCTGTACTTTACGGATTGCTTGTCCAGGTTCTGAAGTTATCAGAGAGAAAGCAGTGCTTCTTGGTACGGTTGTTCATATTTACTCAGATAAACTTTTCAGCACTTTGTAAGCTCAATGCTGATCCCTGCAATCTGGATCTTTGGTCCTTCAAATTTGGAATCTAACTTTGATTTGTTACCTTAAAATTGGCGAACGAAACCTGCACAGATTTATGTTTGTTATTACAAGGATTGCTTGTCCTCTCCAGTGATTATATTTTTTTAAGAATTAAGGTAGTTTCTGAGAATGGATTTTATTTTGAGACTGAAATATTCTCCACTCATCTTTCTTGTTCTAAAGGTAATATCCAATGTTTATATAGCAATAGAATTATATTTCTTCAAAAATATTATCCATCTTAACATCTTAAAGAGGAAGAAATTTACTAGAAACTAGTTCACGTAACTGTGGTCCTTGCTAGAAAAACAAAATTTCTTCTTGATGAAAGGCTTTTACTGTAACATCCAAGATTAATATTCCACTTACTCTCTTTTCCTTAAATTCTGCACTAGAGACTACAAAGTGTCTTGAAATTTTTGCTTGGTTCAGGAATGCTGTAGCTTTGGCAATGTGGTGTACATGGTGGTATAATCCTTCATTTCTACTCTTGTAATGACATTATCTATAATGAAGATAATTAACGATTAATATATAACATTTTAGTTAGTTCTAAACAGTTCAATAGATCCTATAAAATTTCAAAAACTTCCTTCTAATCATATCCATGAGTTCATTTCCACATGACAGAATTGTCAATGCATAATATACTCTATGCACATAAAGCAACTTTTCAGTCAATTTCAAGACACAAAGTAAATATAGCCAATCAAACTCAAATGCGTTTCGGGTAATATTTGAAGGGAAAAAGAAAAGTTCAGAAATCTCTTTCTGGAATCTTGTGATTGCTTCAGATACTATAAAATTTCAAAAACCTGGACGTCTCCAGCCAATATCTTCTGGCCGATTTGTGTGACAAATCCAATCATTTTGATAGGATTTTCAATGATTTTCACTTCGGGAAACCATTAGAGAGAGAGAGGAGATGTCATCGAAGTGAATCATTAAGAAGAACGATCATAAAAAAAAAGAATAAATTTTTGGGATGTAAGTATAATATTTTGAACTTTAAGAAAACGATTGTTAACTATAAAGTATGAAAATTCTAAGAAGTCTAAATAGTGAGGATGAAAAAGTAATTTTTTAAAATTAAGTTAGAGAAAAATTTTTAGTTTTTAAAACTAAGGTGAAAAATAAGAATAAATTATTATTTTTTAAAATAAAATCTTAAAATAAAGATTTTATTCTTAATAATAATAACAAAATTTAATTGTGAATGTTTGAGTTTTTTAAAGTTAATAGATAAGGATTTAAGAAACGCATAATCTTTAGGTGGGAATAAGTCCTTTGGTCCAATATAAAAAGTATATTAATGTAAAAAAATTTTGATTTAATGCAAATGATTTTCTTTTACAGGTTTATCACTCATTTAACTTCTCTTAAAAGACGGAAAATGTTATTTGGTAAAAGTTCAGCTGACAAGCAGCCATTGGCCCTGCATTTAATTAGACAATCCCTAAGATTAAATTAACCTTGTAACGACACGGATGAACGATTCTCTTTGAGAACATAAACGCTGACCTGTTTTACAATAGGATGCAAAATCCTCGCAATTGTTAGATACAAACTTGTATGTACCAAAATCTCGCACCTGTTTTACAATAGGATGCAAAATCCTCGCAATTGTTAGATACAAAGTTGTATGTACCAAAATCTCTTTCTCCCTGGAGAAACTCAGTAGCGATCTTGATAACTTCATCGGGCGACTTACAAGGGATACCATATTCAAAGATATACAAATTTTTGCCATCAAGGAAACAGTCAAGGCAAGTTTTCACTACTCCATTTCCTCTGCCATTGTAGCCACATTTGGTACATGAACCACATTTACTGTTTTTCTTTTTAATTCCAGCTGCCATAAGATGAATCACCAAGTCGTCGCCCACATATATTCCTATATAATTACAGAAGAAGAATAGAAATGTAAGAACTAGAGTAAAGTTATGATTGAATATTATAGCAGTGAATGAAAACTTGCCATGATGGTAGTAGAGATCCCCCGCCCTGTTAGTAAAAATATGGTCACCCGGTTTGAGCATAGATCGAGTGCTTTGCTTTTGTCCCATTTAATTTTTTGGTTTAATTCAAGCATTTGCCAGTCAGGTGGATATATATAGATTTAGATCATGGTTTAGTGGCAAAAGATCTTTATTGGGTAGGGAAATTGATAGAGCAAAAGCTAAAAGCATAAATAGTCCTACATTATTCCGCTTGATAAACAGTAGAGGATACTGAAGGAATATATTGCTATTATATATATGAATGGTCACATGTTAGTGCTTGCATCAGATGCTTGTGTAATTGAATTTTTACATTTAAATCAAAGTAATTGGAAATCTGCAGGAGGCACGATCCTATGTTAAAAACAATAATGGTGAACTAATATCATTTATGGGAATTAAGACTTGATAATTTTATAAGGTGGAACTGAAAGAAGTTACAGCAATAACTTCATTTATGTATAAATGATGGCTTGCTTCCCATTTAACAGAACGGCTGGGGATTGTAATACAATACTATTTTCCGAAGCCTTGGAGAAGATCAATACATAGCAACCTTGGCAAATGCGGAAAGACAAAAAGAATAATATTTTAGTGGATAGAGAATCCAGAGAAGTTGGAACGAAACTGTTAGTTTGTCAAGGAATTCGAATAATCGTTTTATATGAATGGTTAGAGTAGAAATGTTGAGGAATCACTTTGCATTAAAGCTATACAAGAATAAATTACATTGTTGACTTGAGCAAGCTTCATAAGTTGGTAATGCCTACAATCAAAAGGCATAAAGATCCTTTCAGTGTTAGCTTATCCATCAAGGGAAGGTTAAAATTAGTACAAAGTTTGCTATTTTTTTAGTAAAAATATCTCTGTTACAGACAGTCAGTCTAATTACTTTCTTTTATGGTTTACTTCGAGTAAGAAAGGAGAAGTCAGGTTTTGTTGAATCATCAGTCTCTTAATAATAGCCAATTATAGAACTTACATAGTATTGGAAAGCCATGGCTTCCTGTCCAAGTAATGCAAATTCTTTTCGAAATTATTATAATATGTGAAAGAGAAAAAACACTGTCAATTTCTATAAAAGAAAGAATAAGAAACATGATTGAAAAGAAGGGAAAAAGAGGGTAGAATTGATTGAATGCAGGATAGAAAGGTGGAAGCCAATATCTTGTGAAGGGCCTGGCAAGATTGTATTTGGTTAGCAAATTGAAGTAACTTTTTATATTATTCTCAGAAAAGATAACAAGCACTTCTTCTTAAAAGAAAAAAAAAAACTGTTAGACAAAGGTTCAAGATTCCTCAATTATATTTAGGGTGTCCCCATATGATTGGTTGTGGGGTAGGGTGCTAAAGTTCTCTGTTATTAAAGATGTCACTGTAATTACAGTCACTATGAGAAGAGGAATTTGGGGACTCTTATCACTGAAGTCATACATTTGAGAAACTAGAGCAAACTGACAAAATCCACAGTGGACTGCAACTAAACAAAAAATTTCCAGAATAAAAATTATACCAAGTAATCAAGTCCAGTTGAATAGATTGTGAGTGTGACCCATACTAAACATTTATATATTGATTTTCAGCTTAAGTTTTTTCAATAGGGATATGTGGAACTTGACAAGTATAAAGATAATCGATAGAGCCCGTGATAACAACACAAGTCAGAAATAACAAACTTATGATGCTAAGATTTTTCAGATTCCCCGCATTTCTTACAATCTTCCCATATCACAAGTTCATTAACAAAAACGGAAATGCAAAGAAAAAGGTAGTTAATTTTTTTCTTTGCCATCAACCACAATGACTGAAAACTCAGCCATAAACTGAGGATTCGTCTCTTGGACCACAAACACAAGAGGATGATTTGTATCCTTATCCTCTAATAGTACCCAGAAGGAGGAAAAAAAGGCGACTGGCTAGTCCCTCCGCCTTCAACCATAAAGACTGCATACTAAATGACTCGCCTGTCTTGCAGTAAGTAGCAAAATGCTCACAGTTTCTATTCAGAAGATGGTACCCATCAGAATTAATCTTCCTATAAAATTCGGCATAGGCCAGATCGACAACTTCATCCGGTGACTTTACAGAAATATCATGCTTCTCTAGAAAACTACTGACTTTACTGCATTCATAGTCAATAACATAAAGTGAGTGCCCATCAAGGAAGCAATCCACACATGTAATCACAATTCCACCGCAGAAAATGCCTTGACAAGCTTTCTGAGAACATGGCCACCGAGGTGTCGATACAAATGATGATGAGCTTCTGAATTTCCCCGTTCCTCTTATAGGTCCACTCAGGTGAATAACCCTACCGTGCCCAACATATATGCCTGTCAAATGTAGAGGATTTTATTAGCAATATTATATAATAATAATCCAACAAAAAGAGAAGAATTGAACTAACCATGATGATAGAACAGGCCATTCAACCTTTCACTACAAATGTGATCACCCTTTTTCAGCAACTCCTTGATAGTTTCCTTGCGTGCTTCTTTATCCATTTCCATTTCTTTCAACAGCACTTCTGCATTCCAGAATTCAGGGTGAAAACTGATTATTACTGATTGTAATAATTTATAGATACGTAGCACATAGTTTTTATAGAAAATTGTGCAATGAATCAAGAGACTAAAAAATATTACACGAACGTTTAGTATTCTAACGTGGATTCGTTGGAAAACTAAACGCTCTGTGTAATATTTATCCATTTAAAACATGTCACAAGATTAAATCGGTCAATTTTTTAAAATCTAAAATCTCAATTACGAAAATTTTTTAGTGTTAAGAATAAAATTATTATTTTAATATTAATATTAAAAAAAATATATAATTCATTTATCAATTTCTCCTCTAATCATTAATAATCTCCCATCTCAACCTTAAATTGTTGATAAAACTCCGGCCATCTCTCTCTAAACCAGGGCCTCAGCTTTATGACACAATAAACCGCTTCCTCTTTATAAGCAGCATATCAACTTATTCCTATGGACTGTCAGAGAGATAAATTGATGGGAGAATGAATATTTCCCATCTAACAATGCCCAAACGATAAGTACACATTATTAAAGTTTGAAAAATAAAATATTCTCATCTTTTGTCCTTTTTTTTTTCCGTTATTTTTAATTTTAACAGATGTTTAGGTAATTTTCTTTATTTGATTTTATATATGATGAACTAAATGACAATATTTATTCCTTTTGGATAACTTTAAAAATTTTGACAGATCAAAAATTCAAATTATTGTCATATAAGGCTGAAAATGTTATTTCAACAAAGTTCAGGATACAAGCAGTCATTGGCCCTACATTTAATTAGAAAATCCTTCAGATTAAACGTACACGGATGAATGAATCTCTTTGAGAACATAAGCGTTTCCCTGTTTTATAGTAGGATGCAAAATCTTCGTAATTGTTAGATACAAAATTATATGCACCAAAATCACTTTATCCTCGGAGAAACTCAGTGGCAATCTTGAAAACCTCATCAGACGATTTACAAGGGATGTTATATTCAAAGATATGTATATTTTCACCATCGAGGAAACAGTCAAGGCAAGTTTTGACTATTCCACTTCTACCACCGTAGTCACATTTGGGACATAAATCAGTGAACCCTTTTTCTTTTTAATTCCAACTGCCATAAGATGAATCACCATGTTGTCGCCCACATATATTCCTACAATTACAGAAGAAAAATAGAATATTTACTGCTTATTGTTTGTGCCATTTAATTTTCTTGTTTAGTATAAGCTAGCCACTTGACAGTTGACAATGCAAGCATTTCCCAATCAGGTAGATATATATGTATAGATTTAGATCATGGTTTAGTGGCAAAAGATCTTTATTGGGTAGGAAATTGATGGAGCCAAAGCTAAAAGCATAAATAGTCCAACATTATTCCCCTTGATAAACAGTACTGGATACTGCAGCAATATGTTGCTATTACACATATGAATGGTTACAGAAAAACTCTAAGGTATTGCTTTATGTAAATGATCCTTATGGAATATATATGTTCGATATGTTTAGCTACTCTTCAAAATGTGCTACATGTTAGTGCTTGCATCAGATGCTTATGTAATTGAATTTTAACATTTGATTCAAAGTAAATGGAAACCTGCAGGAAGCAGGACACTATATATGTTTACAACAATAATGGTTTTTAGATATATATCTTGAATAACAGCTGGTTTCATTAAGTTATATATATCCAGATCGAATTCTCTGAATGTGTGGTCAACTACTTGATCATTCTAATAAGTTGGAACTGAAAAAACTTACAGCAGTAACTTCATTTATGTATAAATGATGGCTTGCTTCCAGTTTTAACAGAACAGCCCGGGATTGCAATAAAATAGTATTTACAGAAGCCTTTTCCTTCGGAGAAGATCAATAGCAACCTTGACAAATGCAGATACACAAAAAGAATAATAATTTAGCATATAGAGAATCCAGAAAAGTTGGAAAAATGGAACGAAACTGTTAGTTTGTCAAGGAATTCGAATAATCGTTTTATATGAATGGCTAGACTGAAAATGTTGAGGAAATACTTTGTACTGATGCTATACAAGAATAAATTACATTGTTGACTTGAGGAATCTTCATACGTTGGTAAAGCCTGCGATCAAAAGGCATAAAGATGCCTTGAATGTTAGCTTATCCATCAAGGGAAGGTTATATATCTTCCATCTCTTAAGAATAATAAATATTCAAACTGATAAAATCAATTAAGAGACTAATGGACCTCGTTACTTTTCTCTTCTCATTTGTCATTCATTTACGGTACATGCAGTTTCGCCAAATAATGATGATTTATAAGTGTTATTTTTTGTAGTAAAAACATATCTTTTATATTTATATATATATATATATATATAGTCAATATAACGACTTTCTTTTATGATTTACTTTGAATAGGAAAGGAAAAGTGGGGCTTTATTCAATCAAACGATTGAGGAGTTTTCGTTTACAAGCAGTGAACCCCAAGTTCCCAGGAGAACTAAGGATACTGGACACAAACTAGGAGAGCATCTCACAGGTCCAGTTACATGCGTGCAAATTGATTTATTTGATGTAGTTAAACAGAGAAACTCTTAGTATTCATTCTTCGTTCAACCCTTCACGATGTTCCAAGGTGACGGGGCTCTCCTTTGTTTTTAGCACTTGCCTTGCATATTCGAGCAGACCAAGTGCACCAATGCATCCTGCCTGGGTAATTTTTATAACTGCAGCCTTAATTTCCTTAGATGACTTTTTGCCTGTTTTACAGAAGGTCGCAAAGTGCTCACAGTTGTTAGACAAAACATTGTAGTCACCAAAGGACCTTATTTCTTGGAAAAATTCCATGGCAGTCTTCACAACCTCATAGGGTGGCTTGCAGTCACCCCAATAATTTATATATAATGAATGACGATCAAGAAAGCAATCCACGCATGTACGGACGATCCCATAGTGTAAGCGTGGTGTGTGCCCGCATCTTTTACATGGGACAGAAGAGTTGCTTTGCTTTGCAGGCGCTAGGAAATGAATGACAATGCCGTCCCCCACATATATTCCTGTTATAATAAACATAACAAATAGTATAATGACTAGCTGTTCAAGCAGCTGTTAGACTTACTTAACGTTTGGTTTAAATAATTATTACGACAACAGATCATTTAAAAGATTAATTGGTATAAATGATTATTATATTTGATAAAATTTGATATATATAAATAATTATTATGTTTAATTAGAAATAATACAAAAATATTAATATATTATTTTACTAAAATACCCCTAAATATAATTATTCTAATATAATTTGAAAATAAAGTTATTCTTGCCTTAAAAAAATTAATAAATAAATAAATAATTATAATAAAATTAAGATTATTTTGATAACATTTTAATAACTAACGTAAAGATCTCATATCACCATTGATAATAATAAATTATTATAATATTTTATTATTTATAATATTTTATTATTAAAAAACTAAATAAGATATTATAAATAATAAAAAATAAATTATTAAAATAATATTTATTTATTGAGAACCAAATAACACCTTAATATATGAAAACTTACCGTGATGATGGTAGACATTCAGTTTCGCAATCACAATATCAATCTCAGCCCTATTACTGGAAATATGGTCACCCGGCTTGAGCTTTGATGGAGTGCTTTCATTTCGCCCCATTTAATTTTCTCTGGTTCAATCTGATCTACTTGATAATACAAACATTTGTAACCAGACTGGATATATATATATATATATAGATTTAGTAGCCAAAGATCTTTATTGTTCACCAGTACTGGATAGTGAAGGAATATATTGCTGTAACATATAGGAATATCTAGTTATAAATAAACTTACAAGGAATGGCTTTATCCTCGTGTAATTGTAAAAAATGTATATTCCATATGTTGAGCAATTCTTGAATATGTGCTATATGTTTGTGCTTTGCATCAGATGCTAATGAAATTAAAATTTCCCTTTTCAACATCTTTAAAAAAAATTGACTGATAAAAAATTGAAATTTTTAATTTTAAAGGACTGACAAATTATTTCATCAAAGTATAAGTAACATATATTCATTAGCCCTACATTTAATTAGACAATACTTAATGAATGAATCTCTTTGAGAACACAGACAATAACCTGTTTTACAATAGGATGTAAAATCTTCGCAGTTGTTAGATGCAAAGTTGTATGAATCAAAATCTCTTTTTCCTTGAAAAAACTCAATAGCAATCTTGATAATTTCATCAGGCAACTTACAAGGGCTACTATATTCAAAGACATGTAAATTTTGGCCATCAAGAAAACAGTCCAGGCAAGTTTTCACTATTCCATTTCCTTGGCCAGCGTAGCCACAGTTGGGGCATAAACCAGATGAACTCTTTTTCTTTTTAATTCCGGCTATCACAAGATGAATAACCATGTCGTCACCCATATATATTCCTATAATTACAAAAGAAAAATGGCAATGTAAGAACTAGAAAAAAATTATAATAAAATATTATAGCAGTGAATGAAAACTTGTCATGATAGTAGAAGATAATCCCTGGCGGTTCTGATCCATTAGTGAAAATTTGATCACCCGGTTTGAGAATAGATTGAATGCTGTGTTTTTGTCCCATTTGATTTTTCTGGTTTAATCTAATTTACTTGACAGTTAAAAATACAAGCATTTGCCAATCAGGATACACGCACACACACATAGGTTTTGATCATGGCTTACTGATGGGACTAATTTATAGATACATAGCATAGCATGGAGTTTGTATAGGAAATTGTGCATTAAATCAAGACTTCATCATATAATTCTCCTTCATTTGCACATTGGATGCATTTTTTCACAGGAATACGAAACGCTCATATGTAAAAATATGTATTAATATCGAAAGTATATTATGAGTAAATTATAGAATTAATACATATTCCTAGAATTGTTTCTTCTACGGGTTATAACATTAACTCAGTAAACCTCTTTCTCTAGAGGAGCGTTATGTCAAGTTATTCATATGGAATGTTTATCGAAACTGCAAAGAGATTCTTTCAAGAGATATCCAACCAAACAATTTATCTATAGCTATCTTTTGACGATTTGACTAGTTTTTTGTCCAAGTATCAGCCAGTTTCTTCAATGAGTCATTTTGTACAAATATTAAAAAAGTAGCTAAAAGACTTATTCCCACCCAAGGTTTGTTCAATCCCTAAACTAATACCTGCTAAATATTAAAAACTCAAATTCTCATTAATAAGTATAAGCTAGCCACTTGACAGTTGACAATGCAAGCATTTCCCAATCAGGTAGATATATATGTATAGATTTAGATCATGGTTTAGTGGCAAAAGATCTTTATTGGGTAGGAAATTGATGGAGCCAAAGCTAAAAGCATAAATAGTCCAACATTATTCCCCTTGATAAACAGTACTGGATACTGCAGCAATATGTTGCTATTACACATATGAATGGTTACAGAAAAACTCTAAGGAATTGCTTTATGTAAATGATCCTTATGGAATATATATGTTCGATATGTTTAGCTACTCTTCAAAATGTGCTACATGTTAGTGCTTGCATCAGATGCTTATGTAATTGAATTTTAACATTTGACTCAAAGTAAATGGAAACCTGCAGGAAGCAGGACACTATATTTGTTTACAACAATAATGGTTTTTAGATATATATCTTGAATAACAGCTAGTTTCATTAAGTTATATATATCCAGATCGAATTCTCTGAATGTGTGGTCAACTACTTGATCATTCTAATAAGTTGGAACTGAAAGAACTTACAGCAGTAACTTCATTTATGTATAAATGATGGCTTGCTTCCAGTTTTAACAGAACAGCCCGGGATTGCAATAAAACAGTATTTACAGAAGCCTTTTCCTTCGGAGAAGATCAACAGCAACCTTGACAAATGCAGATACACAAAAGGTATAATAACTTAGCATATAGAGAATCCAGAAAAGTTGGAAAAATGGAACGAAACTGTTAGTTTGTCAAGGAATTCGAATAATCGTTTTATATGAATGGTTAGAATAGAAATTTTGAGGAATCACTTTGCATTAAAGCTATACAAGAATAAATTACATTGTTGACTTGAGCAAGCTTCATAAGTTGGTAATGCATACAATCAAAAGGCATAAAGATCCTTTCAATGTTAGCTTATCCATCAAGGGAAGGTTAAAATTAGTACAAAGTTTGCTATTTTTTTAGTAAAAATATCTCTGTTACAGACAGTCAGTCTAATTACTTTCTTTTATGGTTTACTTCGAATAAGAAAGGAGAAGTCAGGTTTTGTTGAATCATCAGTCTCTTAATAATAGCCAATTATAGAACTTACATAGTATTGGAAAGCCATGGCTTCCTGTCCAAGTAATGCAAATTCTTTTCGAAATTATTATAATATGTGAAAGAGAAAAAACACTGTCAATTTCTATAAAAGAAAGAATAAGAAACATGATTGAAAAGAAGGGAAAAAGAGGGTAGAATTGATTGAATGCAGGATAGAAAGGTGGAAGCCAATATCTTGTGAAGGGCCTGGCAAGATTGTATTTGGTTAGCAAATTGAAGTAACTTTTTATATTATTCTCAGAAAAGATAACAAGCACTTCTTCTTAAAAGAAAAAAAAAAACTGTTAGACAAAGGTTCAAGATTCCTCAATTATATTTAGGGTGTCCCCATATGATTGGTTGTGGGGTAGGGTGCTAAAGTTCTCTGTTATTAAAGATGTCACTGTAATTACAGTCACTATGAGAAGAGGAATTTGAGGACTCTTATCACTGAAGTCATACATTTGAGAAACTAGAGCAAACTGACAAAATCCACAGTGGACTGCAACTAAACAAAAAATTTCCAGAATAAAAATTATACCAAGTAATCAAGTCCAGTTGAATAGATTGTGAGTGTGACCCATACTAAACATTTATATATTGATTTTCAGCTTAAGTTTTTTCAATAGGGATATGTGGAACTTGACAAGTATAAAGATAATCGATAGAGCCCGTGATAACAACACAAGTCAGAAATAACAAACTTATGATGCTAAGATTTTTCAGATTCCCCGCATTTCTTACAAGTTCATTAACAAAAACGGAAATGCAAAGAAAAAGGTAGTTAATTTTTTTCTTTGCCATCAACCACAATGACTGAAAACTCAGCCATAAACTGAGGATTCGTCTCTTGGACCACAAACACAAGAGGATGATTTGTATCCTTATCCTCTAATAGTACCCAGAAGGAGGAAAAAAAGGCGACTGGCTAGTCCCTCCGCCTTCAACCATAAAGACTGCATACTAAATGACTCGCCTGTCTTGCAGTAAGTAGCAAAATGCTCACAGTTTCTATTCAGAAGATGGTACCCATCAGAATTAATCTTCCTATAAAATTCGGCATAGGCCAGATCGACAACTTCATCCGGTGACTTTACAGAAATATCATGCTTCTCTAGAAAACTACTGACTTTACTGCATTCATAGTCAATAACATAAAGTGAGTGCCCATCAAGGAAGCAATCCACACATGTAATCACAATTCCACCGCAGAAAATGCCTTGACAAGCTTTCTGAGAACATGGCCACCGAGGTGTCGATACAAATGATGATGAGCTTCTGAATTTCCCCGTTCCTCTTATAGGTCCACTCAGGTGAATAACCCTACCGTGCCCAACATATATGCCTGTCAAATGTAGAGGATTTTATTAGCAATATTATATAATAATAATCCAACAAAAAGAGAAGAATTGAACTAACCATGATGATAGAACAGGCCATTCAACCTTTCACTACAAATGTGATCACCCTTTTTCAGCAACTCCTTGATAGTTTCCTTGCGTGCTTCTTTATCCATTTCCATTTCTTTCAACAGCACTTCTGCATTCCAGAATTCAGGGTGAAAACTGATTATTACTGATTGTAATAATTTATAGATACGTAGCACATAGTTTTTATAGAAAATTGTGCAATGAATCAAGAGACTAAAAAATATTACACGAATGTTTAGTATTCTAACGTGGATTCGTTGGAAAACTAAACGCTCTGTGTAATATTTATCCATTTAAAACAGGTCACAAGATTAAATCGGTCAATTTTTTAAAATCTAAAATCTCAATTACGAAAATTTTTTAGTGTTAAGAATAAAATTATTATTTTAATATTAATATTAAAAAATATATATAATTCATTTTATCAATTTCTCCTCTAATCATTAATAATCTCCCATCTCAACCTTAAATTGTTGATAAAACTCCACCCATCCCTCTCTAAACCAGGGCCTCAGCTTTATGACACAATAAACCGCTTCCTCTTTATAAGCAGCATATCAACTTATTCCTATGGACTGTCAGAGAGATAAATTGACGGGAGAATGAATATTTCCCATCTAACAATGCCCAAACGATAAGTACACATTATTAAAGTTTGAAAAATAAAATATTCTCATCTTTTGTCCTTTTTTTTTTCCGTTATTTTTAATTTTAACAGATGTTTAGGTAATTTTCTTTATTTGATTTTATATATGATGAACTAAAACCGTACTTTTCTCTTCAGTCTAAACATTTTGATTTATAGCAGATTGTTCTTTTATATTTTAAAAATTTTAGAAGATAAATTATTTTCTAGTTTCAGTGATGGTTGACAATATTTATTCCTTTTGGATAACTTTAAAAATTTTGACAGATCAAAAATTCAAATTATTGTCATATAAGGCTGAAAATGTTATTTCAACAAAGTTCAGGATACAACCAGTGATTGGACCGACGTTTAATTAGAAAATTCTTCAGATTAAACGTACACGGATGAATGAATCTCTTTGAGAACAAAAGCGTTTCCCTGTTTTACAGTAGGATGGAAAATCCTCGGATGAATGAATCTCTTTGAGAACATAAGTGTTGACCTGTTTTACAGTAGGATGCAAAATCTTCGTAATTGTTAGATATAAAATTGTATGCACCAAAATCACTTTATCCTCGGAGAAACTCAGTGACAATCTTGATAACCTCATCAGACGATTTACAAGGGATGTTTTATTCAAAGATATGTAAATTTTCACCATCGAGGAAACAGTCAAGGCAAGTTTTGACTATTCCACTTCTACCACCGTAGTCACATTTGGGACATCACCCTTTTTCTTTTTAATTCCAGCTGCCATAAGATGAATCACCATGTTGTCGCCCACATATATTCCCACAATTACAGAAGAAAAATAGAATATGTAAAACTTGCCGTGATGGTAGTAGAGAATCCCCGCCCTATTAGTAAAAATATGATCACCCGGTTTGAGCGTAGATCGACTGCTTATTGTTTGTGCCATTTAATTTTCTTGTTTAGTAAAAGCTAGCCACTTGACAGTTGACAATGCAAGCATTTCCCAATCAGGTAGATATATATGTATAGATTTAGATCATGGTTTAGTGGCAAAAGATCTTTATTGGGTAGGAAATTGATGGAGCCAAAGCTGAAAGCATAAATAGTCCAACATTATTCCCCTTGATAAACAGTACTGGATACTGCAGCAATATGTTGCTATTACACATATGAATGGTTACAGAAAAACTCTAAGGTATTGCTTTATGTAAATGATCCTTATGGAATATATATGTTCGATATGTTTAGCTACTCTTCAAAATGTGCTACATGTTAGTGCTTGCATCAGATGCTTATGTAATTGAATTTTAACATTTGATTCAAAGTAAATGGAAACCTGCAGGAAGCAGGACACTATATATGTTTACAACAATAATGGTTTTTAGATATATATCTTGAATAACAGCTGGTTTCATTAAGTTATATATATCCAGATCGAATTCTCTGAATGTGTGGTCAACTACTTGATCATTCTAATAAGTTGGAACTGAAAAAACTTACAGCAGTAACTTCATTTATGTATAAATGATGGCTTGCTTCCAGTTTTAACAGAACAGCCCGGGATTGCAATAAAATAGTATTTACAGAAGCCTTTTCCTTCGGAGAAGATCAATAGCAACCTTGACAAATGCAGATACACAAAAAGAATAATAATTTAGCATATAGAGAATCCAGAAAAGTTGGAAAAATGGAACGAAACTGTTAGTTTGTCAAGGAATTCGAATAATCGTTTTATATGAATGGCTAGACTGAAAATGTTGAGGAAATACTTTGTACTGATGCTATACAAGAATAAATTACATTGTTGACTTGAGGAATCTTCATACGTTGGTAAAGCCTGCGATCAAAAGGCATAAAGATGCCTTGAATGTTAGCTTATCCATCAAGGGAAGGTTATATATCTTCCATCTCTTAAGAATAATAAATATTCAAACTGATAAAATCAATTAAGAGACTAATGGACCTCGTTACTTTTCTCTTCTCATTTGTCATTCATTTACGGTACATGCAGTTTCGCCAAATAATGATGATTTATAAGTGTTATTTTTTGTAGTAAAAACATATCTTTTATATTTATATATATATATATATATATAGTCAATATAACGACTTTCTTTTATGATTTACTTTGAATAGGAAAGGAAAAGTGGGGCTTTATTCAATCAAACGATTGAGGAGTTTTCGTTTACAAGCAGTGAACCCCAAACTAGGAGAGCATCTCACAGGTCCAGTTACATGCGTGCAAATTGATTTATTTGATGTAGTTAAACAGAGAAACTCTTAGTATTCATTCTTCGTTCAACCCTTCACGCACGATGTTCCAAGGTGACGGGGCTCTCCTTTGTTTTTAGCACTTGCCTTGCATATTCGAGCAGACCAAGTGCACCAATGCATCCTGCCTGGGTAATTTTTATAACTGCAGCCTTAATTTCCTTAGATGACTTTTTGCCTGTTTTACAAAAGGTCGCAAAGTGCTCACAGTTGTTATTCAAAAGCTCATACTCACCAAAGGACCTTATTCCATCGCAAAATTCCATGGCAGTCTTCACAACCTCATAGGGTGGCTTGCAGTCACCCCAATAATTTATATATAATGAATGACCATCAAGAAAGCAATCCACGCATGTACGGACGATCCCATAGTGTAAGCGTGGTGTGTGCCCGCATCTTTTACATGGGACAGAAGAGTTGCTTTGCTTTGCAGGCGCTAGGAAATGAATGACAATGCCGTCCCCCACATATATTCCTGTTATAATAAACATAACAAATAGTATAATGACTAGCTGTTCAAGCAGCTGTTAGACTTACTTAACGTTTGGTTTAAATAATTATTATGACAACAGATCATTTAAAAGATTAATTGGTATAAATGATTATTATATTTGATAAAATTTGATATATATAAATAATTATTATGTTTAATTAAAAATAATACAAAAATATTAATATATTATTTTACTAAAATACCCCTAAATATAATTATTCTAATATAATTTGAAAATAAAGTTATTCTTGCCTTAAAAAAATTAATAAATAAATAAATAATTATAATAAAATTAAGATTATTTTGATAATATTTTAATAACTAACGTAAAGATCTCATATCACCATTGATAATAATAAATTATTGTAATATTTTATTATTTATAATATTTTATTATTAAAAAACTAAATAAGATACTATAAATAATAAAAAATAAATACTTAAAATAATATTTATTTATTGAGAACCAAATAACCCCTTAATATATGAAAACTTACCGTGATGATTGTAGACATTCAGTTTCGCAATCACAATATCAATCTCACCCTTATCACTGTAAATGTGATCACCCGGCTTGAGCTCTGATCGAGTGCTTTCATTTCGCCCCATTTAATTTTTTCTGGTTCAATCTGATCTACTTGATAATACAAACATTTGTAACCAGACTGGATATATATATATAGATAGATTTAGTAGCCAAAGATCTTTATTGTTCACCAGTACTGGATAGTGAAGGAATATATTGCTGTAACATATAGGAATATATAGTTATAAATAAACTTACAAGGAATGGCTTTATCCTCGTGTAATTGTAAAAAATGTATATTCCATATGTTGAGCAATTCTTGAATATGTGCTATATGTTTGTGCTTTGCATCAGATGCTAATGAAATTAAAATTTCCCTTTTCAACATCTTTAAAAAAAATTGACTGATAAAAAATTGAAATTTTTAATCTTAAAGGACTGACAAATTATTTCATCAAAGTATAAGTAACATATATTCATTAGCCCTACATTTAATTAGACAATACTTAATGAATGAATCTCTTTGAGAACACAGACAATAACCTGTTTTACAATAGGATGTAAAATCTTCGCAGTTGTTAGATGCAAAGTTGTATGAATCAAAATCTCTTTTTCCTTGAAAAAACTCAATAGCAATCTTGATAATTTCATCAGGCAACTTACAAGGGCTACTATATTCAAAGACATGTAAATTTTGGCCATCAAGAAAACAGTCCAGGCAAGTTTTCACTATTCCATTTCCTTGGCCAGCGTAGCCACAGTTGGGGCATAAACCAGATGAACTCTTTTTCTTTTTAATTCCGGCTATCACAAGATGAATAACCATGTCGTCACCCATATATATTCCTATAATTACAAAAGAAAAATGGCAATGTAAGAACTAGAAAAAAATTATAATAAAATATTATAGCAGTGAATGAAAACTTGTCATGATAGTAGAAGATAATCCCTGGCGGTTCTGATCCATTAGTGAAAATTTGATCACCCGGTTTGAGAATAGATTGAATGCTGTGTTTTTGTCCCATTTGATTTTTCTGGTTTAATCTAATTTACTTGACAGTTAAAAATACAAGCATTTGCCAATCAGGATACACGCACACACACATAGGTTTTGATCATGGCTTACTGATGGGACTAATTTATAGATACATAGCATAGCATGGAGTTTGTATAGGAAATTGTGCATTAAATCAAGACTTCATCATATAATTCTCCTTCATTTGCACATTGGATGCATTTTTTCACAGGAATACGAAACGCTCATATGTAAAAATATGTATTAATATCGAAAGTATATTATGAGTAAATTATAGAATTAATACATATTCCTAGAATTGTTTCTTCTACGGGTTATAACATTAACTCAGTAAACCTCTTTCTCTAGAGGAGCGTTATGTCAAGTTATTCATATGGAATGTTTATCGAAACTGCAAAGAGATTCTTTCAAGAGATATCCAACCAAACAATTTATCTATAGCTATCTTTTGACGATTTGACTAGTTTTTTGTCCAAGTATCAGCCAGTTTCTTCAATGAGTCATTTTGTACAAATATTAAAAAAGTAGCTAAAAGACTTATTCCCACCCAAGGTTTGTTCAATCCCTAAACTAATACCTGCTAAATATTAAAAACTCAAATTCTCATTAATAAGTATAAGCTAGCCACTTGACAGTTGACAATGCAAGCATTTCCCAATCAGGTAGATATATATGTATAGATTTAGATCATGGTTTAGTGGCAAAAGATCTTTATTGGGTAGGAAATTGATGGAGCCAAAGCTAAAAGCATAAATAGTCCAACATTATTCCCCTTGATAAACAGTACTGGATACTGCAGCAATATGTTGCTATTACACATATGAATGGTTACAGAAAAACTCTAAGGAATTGCTTTATGTAAATGATCCTTATGGAATATATATGTTCGATATGTTTAGCTACTCTTCAAAATGTGCTACATGTTAGTGCTTGCATCAGATGCTTATGTAATTGAATTTTAACATTTGACTCAAAGTAAATGGAAACCTGCAGGAAGCAGGACACTATATTTGTTTACAACAATAATGGTTTTTAGATATATATCTTGAATAACAGCTAGTTTCATTAAGTTATATATATCCAGATCGAATTCTCTGAATGTGTGGTCAACTACTTGATCATTCTAATAAGTTGGAACTGAAAGAACTTACAGCAGTAACTTCATTTATGTATAAATGATGGCTTGCTTCCAGTTTTAACAGAACAGCCCGGGATTGCAATAAAACAGTATTTACAGAAGCCTTTTCCTTCGGAGAAGATCAACAGCAACCTTGACAAATGCAGATACACAAAAGGTATAATAACTTAGCATATAGAGAATCCAGAAAAGTTGGAAAAATGGAACGAAACTGTTAGTTTGTCAAGGAATTCGAATAATCGTTTTATATGAATGGTTAGAATAGAAATTTTGAGGAATCACTTTGCATTAAAGCTATACAAGAATAAATTACATTGTTGACTTGAGCAAGCTTCATAAGTTGGTAATGCATACAATCAAAAGGCATAAAGATCCTTTCAATGTTAGCTTATCCATCAAGGGAAGGTTAAAATTAGTACAAAGTTTGCTATTTTTTTAGTAAAAATATCTCTGTTACAGACAGTCAGTCTAATTACTTTCTTTTATGGTTTACTTCGAATAAGAAAGGAGAAGTCAGGTTTTGTTGAATCATCAGTCTCTTAATAATAGCCAATTATAGAACTTACATAGTATTGGAAAGCCATGGCTTCCTGTCCAAGTAATGCAAATTCTTTTCGAAATTATTATAATATGTGAAAGAGAAAAAACACTGTCAATTTCTATAAAAGAAAGAATAAGAAACATGATTGAAAAGAAGGGAAAAAGAGGGTAGAATTGATTGAATGCAGGATAGAAAGGTGGAAGCCAATATCTTGTGAAGGGCCTGGCAAGATTGTATTTGGTTAGCAAATTGAAGTAACTTTTTATATTATTCTCAGAAAAGATAACAAGCACTTCTTCTTAAAAGAAAAAAAAAAACTGTTAGACAAAGGTTCAAGATTCCTCAATTATATTTAGGGTGTCCCCATATGATTGGTTGTGGGGTAGGGTGCTAAAGTTCTCTGTTATTAAAGATGTCACTGTAATTACAGTCACTATGAGAAGAGGAATTTGAGGACTCTTATCACTGAAGTCATACATTTGAGAAACTAGAGCAAACTGACAAAATCCACAGTGGACTGCAACTAAACAAAAAATTTCCAGAATAAAAATTATACCAAGTAATCAAGTCCAGTTGAATAGATTGTGAGTGTGACCCATACTAAACATTTATATATTGATTTTCAGCTTAAGTTTTTTCAATAGGGATATGTGGAACTTGACAAGTATAAAGATAATCGATAGAGCCCGTGATAACAACACAAGTCAGAAATAACAAACTTATGATGCTAAGATTTTTCAGATTCCCCGCATTTCTTACAAGTTCATTAACAAAAACGGAAATGCAAAGAAAAAGGTAGTTAATTTTTTTCTTTGCCATCAACCACAATGACTGAAAACTCAGCCATAAACTGAGGATTCGTCTCTTGGACCACAAACACAAGAGGATGATTTGTATCCTTATCCTCTAATAGTACCCAGAAGGAGGAAAAAAAGGCGACTGGCTAGTCCCTCCGCCTTCAACCATAAAGACTGCATACTAAATGACTCGCCTGTCTTGCAGTAAGTAGCAAAATGCTCACAGTTTCTATTCAGAAGATGGTACCCATCAGAATTAATCTTCCTATAAAATTCGGCATAGGCCAGATCGACAACTTCATCCGGTGACTTTACAGAAATATCATGCTTCTCTAGAAAACTACTGACTTTACTGCATTCATAGTCAATAACATAAAGTGAGTGCCCATCAAGGAAGCAATCCACACATGTAATCACAATTCCACCGCAGAAAATGCCTTGACAAGCTTTCTGAGAACATGGCCACCGAGGTGTCGATACAAATGATGATGAGCTTCTGAATTTCCCCGTTCCTCTTATAGGTCCACTCAGGTGAATAACCCTACCGTGCCCAACATATATGCCTGTCAAATGTAGAGGATTTTATTAGCAATATTATATAATAATAATCCAACAAAAAGAGAAGAATTGAACTAACCATGATGATAGAACAGGCCATTCAACCTTTCACTACAAATGTGATCACCCTTTTTCAGCAACTCCTTGATAGTTTCCTTGCGTGCTTCTTTATCCATTTCCATTTCTTTCAACAGCACTTCTGCATTCCAGAATTCAGGGTGAAAACTGATTATTACTGATTGTAATAATTTATAGATACGTAGCACATAGTTTTTATAGAAAATTGTGAAATGAATCAGGAGACTAAATATTACACGAACGTTTAGTATTCTAACGTGGATTCGTTGGAATACTAAACGCTGTGTGTAATATTTATCCATTTAAAACAGGTCACAAGATTTAATCGGTCAATTTTTTAAAATCTAAAATCTCAATTACGAAAATTTTTGAGTGTTAAGAATAAAATTATTATTTTAATATTAATATTAAAAAAATATATAATTCATTTTATCAATTTCTCCTCTAATCATTAATAAGCTCCCATCTCAACCTTAAATTATAGATAAACTCCGGCCATCTCTCTCTAAACCAGGGCCTCAGCTTTGTGACACAATAAACCGCTTCCTCTTAATAAGCAGCATATCAACTTATTCCTATGGAGTGTCAGAGAGATAAATTGATGGGAGAATGAATATTTCCCATCTAACAATGCCCAAACGATAAGTACACATTATTAAAGTTTGAAAAATAAAATATTATCATCTTTTATCCATTTTTTCCCGTTATTTTTAATTTTAACAGATGTTTCGGTAATTTTCTATATTTGATTTTATATATGATGAACTAAAACCGTACTTTTCTCTTCAGTCTAAACATTTTGATTTATAGCAGATTTTTCTTTTATATTTTAAAAATTTTAGAAGATAAATTATTTTCTAGGTTCAGTGATGGTTGACAATATTTATTCCTTTTGGATAACTTTAAAAATTTTGACAGATCAAAAATTCAAATTTTGTCATATAAGGCTGAAAATGTTATTTCAACAAAGTTCAGGATACAACCAGTGATTGGCCCGACGTTTAATTAGAAAATTCTTCAGATTAAACGTACACGGATGAATGAATCTCTTTGAGAACAAAAGCGTTTCCCTGTTTTACAGTAGGATGGAAAATCCTCGGATGAATGAATCTCTTTGAGAATATAAGCGTTGACCTGTTTTACAGTAGGATGCAAAATCTTCGTAATTGTTAGATATAAAATTGTATGCACCAAAATCACTTTATCCTCGGAGAAACTCAGTGACAATCTTGATAACCTCATCAGACGATTTACAAGGGATGTTATATTCAAAGATATGTAAATTTTCACCATCGAGGAAACAGTCAAGGCAAGTTTTGACTATTCCACTTCTACCACCGTAGTCACATTTGGGACATCACCTTTTTTCTTTTTAATTCCAGCTGCCATAAGATGAATCACCATGTTGTCGCCCCCATATATACCCACAATTACAGAAGAAAAATAGAATATGTAAAACTTGCCGTGATGGTAGTAGAGAATCCCCACCCTATTAGTAAAAATATGATCACCCGGTTTGAGCGTAGATCGACTGCTTATTGTTTGTGCCATTTAATTTTCTTGTTTAGTATAAGCTAGCCACTTGACAGTTGACAATGCAAGCATTTCCCAATCAGGTAGATATATATTTGTGGAATATGGCTTAAAAAGTATTAAGGAGAGTTTGGTCATTATAAGACTTATTAGGGTGTATAATGTCATTTTGTACATTGGGGGTAGGCTGGTCTTTTCACTGAAATGTAACCCTAACTATATTAAAGTTGAGCGCTCGTTTGATTGATATAGTCGGCTCCCTGGTTTGCTCTGCTCTGGTTTTGCGATTAGGGTTTACTGTTCTGGTTCTTTGATTTAGTTAAGCCAAAAGAGAAATCTCCTGGTTTTCTCCGATTGTGCGTTTGTCTTAAGTCTGGTAGAAGGCTTGTTAGGAGGCATTATCTTGCGGTGTATTATAATCGTGAGAGGTTAATCGGAGGGTATTCTGTAAGCTGTAATCGCTTGTGTTTCTATAGTGGATTTGACTAAGAGACTTGTCTCTGCCTTGGACGTAGGGTTTCAAATCGAAACCCGAACCAAGTATTTCTTGTGTTCTCTGTTTCTGCTTTTGTTGATTTCGTATTCTGTATTATTCTGTTTGGTTGCTGAATAATCTTGATAATCTTGCATGAACATTCTTAACAAACCTAATTAGTTCTAACAAGTGGTATCAGAGCCAGTTAGGGTTTTATGTTTTGAATGTTCTAATTGATCGACTTCTGGTGATATCTTTGAATCTTTGCTTTAATATATATTCTCTGATATTACTAATCTTGCTTCTTGCCAAAAGATTGTAAAGTAAATTGTTAGAAAGGAAGAATGGGTTCAACCAGAATCGATGTCGATAAATTTGATGGCAAAGGCGATTTCAACATGTGGAAAAAGAAGATGTATGCGGTACTGGTGCATCAGAAATGTGCGAAGGCATTGGGAAAACCATCTGAGTTTCCAGAAGGTATGACTGATGTTGAAATAGCTGAGGTAATGGAAACAGCCTATAGTCTATTAATTTTGCATCTGTCTGATAATGTGTTGCGGAAAATTGATGATGCTGATACTACTGCAAAAATATGGTTAAAACTTGAATCCCTATATATGACTAAATCATTGATAAACAAAATATATTTGAAAGAACAGTTGTTTGGTTTTAAAATAGACCCCTCTAAGTCTTTAGATGATAATCTTGATGAGTTTCACAGAATTGTTATTGATCTGAACAGTATTGATGAAAAAATATCAGATGAAAATCAGGCAATAATAATTTTGAATGCTTTACCTGAATCTTTTAGGGATGTTAAGGCTGCCATAAAATATGGGAGAGATTCCTTGTCATTGGATGAAGTCTTAGGAGCCCTAAGGTCTAAAGACTTAGAAATAAAATTTGAGAAGAAATTTATTGGGGAGGGTCTTCAGATTAGGGGTAGACAAGAAAAGAGGATTAATGCACCTAACAAGAAGATATCTAGGTCAAAATCTAGATTTAAGAAAACTTGCTGGTTATGTCATAAGGAGGGCCACTTTAAAAGAAATTGTCCAGAGAAAAGGAAAGCCTTTTCAAATAAAACTGAAAATCTAGAACTAGCAAATTTTCTTGAGGGATATGAAAGTGCAGAAGTGTTAGTTCTTTCTGAAATAGGGTTAGATGAAGAGTGGGTAATGGACTCAGGTTGTACTTTTCATATGACTCCTAAGAAAGAATGGTTTACTGATTTTAAATACATAAATGGTGGGAAAGTTTTGATGGGGAATGATAACTCTTGTGATGTGACTGCTATTGGTAATATTAAATTCCAAATGTTTGATGGTTCTATAAAAACTCTTGAAAATGTCAGGCTAGTGCCTAAGTTAAGAAGAAATCTGATTTCTCTTGGCTCACTTGATTTAAATGGTTTTTCATATAAATCTGAAAAAGGAGTTTTAAAAATCATGAAAGGTTCCTTAGTTATAATGAAAGGAAAATTATCAAATGGGTTATATATATTAGAAGGTAGTGTGGTGTCTGATAATATGCATTCTGCTCATGATAATTTTAATGAAACAATCTTGTGGCATAAAAGACTTGGGCATACTAGTATGGCAGGCTTGAATGAATTGTGTAAACAAAAACTTATTGATCAAAATAAGCTTTCTGATTTAAAGTTCTGTGAAAACTGTGTGCTTGGAAAATCTCATAAGTTAAAGTTTTCTACTGCCACATGTAGATCAAATGATATACTTGAGTATGTGCACTCTGATTTGTGGGGTTCTCCTCATGTTCCTGATTCATTATCTCATGCACACTATTTTATGACACTCATTGATGACTACTCTAGGAGAGTATGGGCTTATTTCCTAAAACAAAAAGATGAGGCTTTTGAGTGCTTTAAAGACTTGAAAAATCTAGTTGAAAATCAAACTAACAAGAAAATTAAAGTGCTTAGAACTGACAATGGCCTTGAATATTGCAACAAACATTTTTCTGATTTTTGTAAGAAACATGGAATTCTTAGGCACAGAACATGTAGTGAAACACCACAGCAAAATGGCTTGGCTGAGAGAATGAATAGGACCATCCTAAATAAGGTTAGATGTATTCTAGCTGATTCTGGATTAGACAAGAAATTTTGGGCTAAAGCTGTTGCAACTGCTTGCTATTTAATAAATAGGTCATCATCATCAGCAATAGGCTTTAAGACCCCAATTGAAATATGGTCTAAAAGACCACCTTCTTTACATCACTTGAAACCTTTTGGATGCCTTGCCTATGTGCATGTTAGTCAAGGTAAGCTGAACCCAAGAGCTTTAAAGGCTGTCTTTCTAGGTTATCCCACAGGCATTAAGGGCTATAAATTGTGGCTATTAGAAGAGTATAAGTGTGTTGTGAGTAGAAATGTTACTTTTAATGAATTAAAATTCTACAAAGATCTTTTCTCTTCAGAAGGAAAAACTGGGCAGGTTCAGTTTGAGGTGGAGACACCTGTGTCTAGACATCATAGTACTATAGAGTCTGCATCTCAGTCTATAGAGTCTGGTGAGGGACCTGATTTGGGTTTGGATTCAATTCGTACTTCAAAGTACGAAATCACAGACTTGAATCAACAACTTTCACCTCAGAGTCAAGTTCAATGTCCTCATAGCCCAGAAGAACAAAACCTTTCTAACTATAAATTAGCTAGAGATAGGCCAAGAAGAGAAATAAGACCACCCTCTAGATATGCTCATGCTGATCTCATCTCTTATGCTTTCCAAATAGGAGACTTGATTGAGATGAGTGAACCCTTGAATTTCACCCAAGCCTGTGAAAGTAAATATAGCTCAAATTGGTTAAGAGCAATGGAAAATGAAATAGAATCTCTAAAAAGGAATAACACTTGGACACTTATTGATAGACCATTGAAGAAAAAGGTAATTGGATGTAAATGGGTCTTTAAAAGGAAGCCAGGTATTATAGGAGTAGAACAGCCAAGATTTAAAGCAAGGGTAGTGGCAAAAGGCTTCTCACAAAGAGAAGGGATAGACTACCATGAAGTATTTTCCCCTGTTGTGAAGCATACCTCAATAAGACTCATATTGTCAGCTGTTGTGTTATTTGATATGGAACTGGAACAGATGGATGTCACAACAGCATTCTTGCATGGAAATCTGGAAGAACAGATTCTGATGGAGCAACCTGAAGGTTTTAAAAAACCTGGAGCTGAAAACAAAGTCTGCCTGCTTCACAAATCTCTGTATGGGCTAAAACAGTCTCCGAGACAATGGTACAAGAGGTTTGATGAGTTTGTTCTGTCTATTGGTTTCTTAAGGTGCAATTATGACCATTGTGTGTATTATTTAAAGTCTGATGCTAGATGCTATGTTTACTTGCTACTATATGTTGATGATATGTTTTTAGCTTCCAAAGATATGTCTACTTTGATAACTTTGAAACAAATGCTGAAAACTGAATTTGTTATGAAAGATTTAGGATCAACAAAAAGAATATTAGGTATGGATATTGAAAGAGATAGAAGTAAAAAATCTTTATTCTTATCACAAGCAGGATACATTAAAAAGATATTAAGCATATATAATATGTCTGAATCTAAACCAGTTAGTGTTCCTATGGGTGCTCATTTTAGATTAAAATCTACTGTCAGCCTATCTACTATTGAATCTGAATTTATGAATAAAATACCCTATTCAAATGCAGTAGGTAGTTTGATGTATGCAATGATTGGTTCAAGACCTGATATTGCCTATGCTATTAGCCTAGTAAGTAGATTTATGAGCAATCCTTGCAAAGATCACTGGTATGCTGTAAAATGGTTAATGAAATATCTCAAAGGTACTGCAGACCTTGGGTTATTGTTCACATCTGATCCTACTAACAGTTTACTTGTAAAAGGATTTTGTGATTCAGATTTTGCAGCTGATCTGGATAAAAGAAGATCTTTAACTGGCTATATTTTCACCTATGGTGGAAATATTGTGAGCTGGAAATGTAACTTGCAAACTATTGTGGCATTATCCACCACTGAAGCAGAATATATTGCCTTAATAGAAGCTGTGAAGGAGGTTATGTGGCTGAAGGGAATCACATCTGAACTGGGTTTAAGTTCAGATATTCCTGTGATTTATAGTGATTCACAGAGTGTCATTCATCTTTCTAAAAACAGTGCATATCATGAGAGGACTAAGCATATTGATGTGAGACTTCATTTCATCAGAGATGTGTTGTCCAGTAAGCAAATATTGATTGAGAAAATCATGACTAGTGTGAATCCAGCAGATATTCTGACTAAAGTTGTTCCTGTGAGCAAGTTCAAGGAAGCCTTAAACGTCCTGAAAATTTGTCAAAAACTGTGACAGAAATAAAACTGCAGAGAAGGTCTCCTAGTGGAATGCACTTCATCTCCAAATTTAAGCCAAGGTGGAGTTATGTGGAATATGGCTTAAAAAGTATTAAGGAGAGTTTGGTCATTATAAGACTTATTAGGGTGTATAATGTCATTTTGTACATTGGGGGCATGCTGGTCTTTTCACTAAAATGTAACCCTAACTATATTAAAGTTGAGCGCTCGTTTGATTGATAGAGTCGGCTCCCTGGTTTGCTCTGCTCTGGTTTTGCGATTAGGGTTTACTGTTCTGGTTCTTTGATTTAGTTGAGCCAAAAGAGAAATCTCCTGGTTTTCTCCGATTGTGCGTTTGTCTTGAGTCTGGTAGAAGGCTTGTTAGGAGGCATTATCTTGCGGTGTATTATAATCGTGAGAGGTTAATCGGAGGGTATTCTGTAAGCTGTAATCGCTTGTGTTTCTATAGTGGATTTGACTAAGAGACTTGTCTCTGCCTTGGACGTAGGGTTTCAAATCGAAACCCGAACCAAGTATTTCTTGTGTTCTCTGTTTCTGCTTTTGTTGATTTCGTATTCTGTATTATTCTGTTTGGTTGCTGAATAATCTTGATAATCTTGCATGAACATTCTTAACAAACCTAATTAGTTCTAACAATATGTATAGATTTAGATCATGGTTTAGTGGCAAAAGATCTTTATTGGGTAGGAAATTGATGGAGCCAAAGCTGAAAGCATAAATAGTCCAACATTATTCCCCTTGATAAACAGTACTGGATACTGCAGCAATATGTTGCTATTACACATATGAATGGTTGCAGAAAAACTCTTAAGGAATTGCTTTATGCAAATGATCCTTATGGAATATATATGTTCGATATGTTTAGCTACTCTTCAAAATGTGCTATATGTTAGTGCTTGCATCAGATGCTTATGTAATTGAATTTTAACATTTGATTCAAAGTAAACGGAAACCTGCAGGAAGCAGGACACTATATATGTTTACAACAATAATGGTTTTTAGATATATATCTTGAATAACAGCTGGTTTCATTAAGTTATATATATCCAGATCGAATTCTCTGAATGTGTGGTCAACTACTTGATCATTCTAATAAGTTGGAACTGAAAGAACTTACAGCAGTAACCTCATTTATGTATAAATGATGGCTTGCTTCCAGTTTTAACAGAACAGCCGGGGATTGCAATAAAATAGTATTTACAGAAGCCTTTTCCTTTGGAGAAGATCAATAGCAACCTTGACAAATGCAGATACACAAAAAGAATAATAATTTAGTATATAGAGAATCCAGAAATTTTGGAAAAATGGAACAAAACTGTTAGTTTGTCAAGGAATTCGAATAATCGTTTTATAGGAATGGCTAGACTGAAAATGTTAAGGAATTACTTTGTATTAATGCTATACAAGAATAAATTACACTGTTGACTTGAGGAATCTTCATACGTTGGTAATGCCTGCGATCAAAAGGCATAGAGATGCTTTGAATGTTAGCTTATCCATCAAGGGAAGGTTATATATATCTTCCATCTCTTAAGAATAATAAATATTCAAACTGATAAAATCAATTAAGAGACTAATGGACCTCGTTACTTTTCTCTTCTCATTTGTCATTCATTTACGGTACATGCAGTTTCGCCAAATAATGATGATTTATAGGTGTTATTTTTTATAGTAAAAACATATCTTTTATATTTATATATATATAGTCAATCTAATGACTTTCTTTTATGATTTACTTTGAATAGGAAAGGAGAAGTCGGGCTTTATTCAATCAAACGATTGAGGAGTTTTCGTTTACAAGCAGCGAACCCCAAGTTCCCAGGAGAACTAAGGATACTGGACACAAACTAGGAGAGCATCTCACAGGTCCAGTTACATGCGTGCAAATTGATTTATTTGATGTAGTTAAACAGAGAAACTCTCAGTATTCATTTTCGTTCAACCCTTCACAATGTTCCAAGGTGACGGGACTCTCCTTTGTTTTTAGCACTTGCATGTGCGAACAGACCAAGTACACTAATACATCCTGCCGTGGTAATTGTTATACCTGCAGCCTTAATTTGCTTAGATGACTTTTTGCCTGTTTTACAGAAGGTCGCAAAGTGCTCACAGTTGTTAGACAAAACATTGTAGTCACCAAAGGACCTTATTTCTTGGAAAAAATCCATGGCAGTCTTCACAACCTCACCGGGTGGCTTGCAGTCAACCGAATAATCTACAATTTATAATAAATGGCCATCAAGAAAGCAATCCACGTATGTACGGACGATCCCATGGTGTAAACTTGGTGTGTGCCCGCATCTTTCTCTTGAGACAGAAGAGTTGCTTTGCTTTGCAGGTGGTAGGAAATGAATGACAATGCCGTCCCCCACATATATTCCTGTTATAATAAACATTGCAAATAATATAATGACTAACTGTCCAAGCAGCTGTTAGACTTAATGTATGAAAACTTGCCGTGATGGTAGTAGGCAATCACAATCCTATTACTGTAAATATGGTCACCCGGCTTGAGCTTAGATTGAGTGCTTTCCTTTTGGCCGATTTAATTTTTCTGGTTCAGTCTGATCGACTTGATAATATACAAACATTTGTAACCTACCTGGATATATATAAATTTAGGTCATGATTTAGTAGCCAAAGATCTTTATTGTTCACCAGCACTGGAGAGTGAAGGATATATTGCTTTAACATATATGAATATATGGTTATAGTAAACTTACAAGGAATGGCTTTATCCTTGGGTAATTGTGGCAATATATATTCCATATGTTGAACAATTCTTGAAAATGTGCTGTGTTTGTGCTTGCATCAGGTGCTAATGAAATTAAAATTTTTTTCTAGCATCATTGACATTGTAATTACCATGTAAATAAACTTCACAGACGCAAAAAATCAATCTTCACATGCATTAAATTTTAAGAAGGCCAAAAGGCTTTTTCCCACCCAAGATTTAACCCCCTTTTAAACTCACACCCCCAAAGTTTCCACTTATGAATTATTAAACTTAACAAAATTTATAAACATATTATTGAATCAATTATATTAAAAAATATAAAAAATTATATCATTTTTATCCCTTACTTGGAAAAACTATCATTTCCTATGATTAAATTTTGAAAAGTTGTGTTTTCCCTTTAAGATTTCAATTTTCTAACAAAACCTCTCTCTCTCCAACAATCGGCACCCCTCCAACTTTCTCTCACCCTTTTTTCGGACTCATCTTCACCAAAAAAAATGAGTCTTTGTTTAGACGAAACAACAGAGACACTGATTTGTCTTAATTGTTTGGAATTGACAATCATGTCTGGAATCGATAGCTTCTATCGTTGACTCTTTATTTATCATTGGCTCACGAATATGAAAGAACAATGAAGAGTTGTTGTGCACAAAAATAAATCAACTCTTAGTCTTTTTGCATGACTAAACCACATAGAAGGAATTCCAAACAAAGGGAGAGTGCATTGAGAGGGCAAATTCGGTCAGATAAAGAAATCAGCCAAAAACGGTGTTGATGAGTGAAAAAGAGTTTAAAAATATACTAAACCTTTGGTAAAAAAAGTCTTTTGGCCTTCTCAGAAAACCAATTAATAAAAACACCACAATTATTAACAACTAAATCCTAACATAAATATCTCTTTATGAAGTCAATCCAATAGAGGCAATGAGCTCAAAACAAAAATTGTAAAACAAAATTAAGAAGAATTTAAAAAACTTTGAATAGTGTCATGTAATATAGCTTCTCAAAAATAGACCTAACACCAATAATTTTCAGAAATATAAGAACCCAAGAAACCATTTGTACAAAAGATTTTCTTGAAGTATCTGATGTAGTTAGACATAGAAATCTTTAGTATTCAGTTTTATCGAAATATATAAATGTGGATATCAAAACTCATATTACATAAAATTAATTGACTAGTGTTACGATTCAATCTATCTTACTTATATATCACTTATATATATTGATTTTATTAAATGTGGGAATTTAGTCCCGAATAAGTTTAAAAATAAAAAAAAAGATTAAATTTAAGTTTGACTAATTCTAACCATACATAAAAGATTAAATTTTTAACTTAATTGTTGCAATAGTTACGAGAAAGAAAAAATTGATAAGTTAATAATAAGTTGATCAGGTTATTAGCGTTGAAGCTATGCTTTTCTAGAAATTACATTTGTAAAAGAAATTTTGTTGGAAAGATCAGTGATTACATATTGACATCTTGATCAGGTAAAGACTGTCACTATCTTATTTTTATTTTCTTTGAAAAATTTATTCACCATTCGGTTCGGAAAAAGTGACCGAGTCGGTCAACATATCCAACCCTTTACAAAGGTTTAGCCTACTGGTAGGGAGTTGGTTCAACACTTCATAATGCTCCAAGGTGATGGGACCTCTACTTCTGGTTATTACCACGTAAAAGTCCCGTAAAAATTACAAGGCATCCTGCCGCCGTGCCAATTTTGTAAGGTGCATCCTCAACTTGCTGAGATGACTTTTCGCCTGTTTTACAAAAGGTCGCAAAGTGCTCACAGTTGTTATTCAAAAGATCATACTCACCAAAGGACCTTATTCCATCGCAAAATTCCATGGCAGTCTTCACAACCTCAGAGGGTGGCTTGCAGCCACCACAATCATTTATATATAATGAATGACGATCAAGAAAGCAATCCACGCATGTACGGACGATCCCATAGTGTAAACTTGGTGTGTGCCCGCATCTTTTACATGGGACAGAAGAGTTGCTTTGCTTTGCAGGTGGTAGGAAATGAATGACACTGTCATCCCCCACATATATTCCTGTTATAATAAACATAACAAATAGTAGAATGACTAGCTGTTCAAGCAGCTGTTAGACTTACTTAACGTTTGGTTTAAATAATTATTATGACAATAGATCGTTTAAAAGATTAATTGATATAAGTGATTACTATATTTGATAAAATTTAGTATATATAAATAATTATTGTGTTTAATTAGAAATAATAAAATAATATAAATATATTATTTTACTAAAATACCCTTAAATATAATTATTATATTAATTGAAAATAAAGTTATTTTTGTCTTAAAAAAATTAATAAATAAATATATAATTATAATAAAATTAAGATTATTTTGATAATATTTTAATAACTAATGTAAAGATCTCACATCACCATTGATAATAATAAATTATTTTAATATTTTATTATTAAAAAACTAAACAAGATAATATAAACGATAAAAGATAAATTATTAAAGTAATAATTATTTATTGAGAACCAAATAATCCCTTAATATATATGAAAACTTACCGTGATGATAGTAGGCATTCACTTTCTCCATCACAATATCAATCTCAAACCTATTACTGTAAATATGATCACCCGGCTTGAGCTTTGATCGAGTGCTTTCATTTTGCCCCATTTAATTTTTTCTGGTTCAAAATCTGATCTACTTGATAATACAAACATTTGTAACCAGACTGGATATATATAGATTTAGTAGCCAAAGATCTTTATTGTTCACCAGTACCGGATACTATAGTGAAGGAATATATTGCTTTAACATGTAGGAATATCTAGTTATAAATAAACTTACAAGGAATGGCTTTATCCTCATGTAATTGTAAAAAATGTATATTCCATATGTTGAGCAATTCTTGAATATGTGCTATTTGTTTGTGCTTTGCATCAGATGCTAATGAAATTAAAACTTCCCTTTTCAACATCTTTAAAAAAAATTGACTGATAAAAAATTGAAATTTTTAATCTTAAAGGACTGAAAAATTGTTTCATCAAAGTATAAGTTACATATAGTTATTAGCCCTACATTTAATTAGACAATGCTTAATGAATGAATCTCTTTGAGAACACAGACAATAACCTGTTTTATAATAGGATGCAAAATCTTCGCAATTGTTAGATGCAAAGTTTTATGAATCAAAATCTCTTTTTCCTTGAAGAAACTCAATAGCAGTCCTGATAATTTCATCAGGCAACTTACAAAGGCTACTATATTCAAAGACATGTAAGTTTTGGCCATCAAGAGAACAGTCCAGGCAAGTTTTCACTATTCCAGTTCCTTGGCCAGCGTAGCCACAGTTGGGGCATAAACCACATGAACTCTTTTTCTTTTTAATTCCAGCTATCACAAGATGAATAACCATGTCGTCACCCACATATATTCCTATAATTACAAAAGAAAAATGGAAATGTAAGAACTAGAAAAAGATTATAATAAAATATTATAGCAGTGAATGAAAACTTGTCATGATAGTAGAAGACAATCCCTGGCGGTCCTGATCTATTAGTGAAAATTTGATCACCCGGTTTGAGAATAGGATTGAGTGCTTTGTTTTTGTCCCATTTGATTTTTCTGGTTTAATCTAATTTACTTCACGGTTAAAAATACTAGCATTTGCCAATCAGGATAGATATATATATATATATATATATATATATATATATATATATATATATATATATATATATAGGTTTTGATCATGGCTTACTGATGGGACTAATTTATAGATACATAGCATAGCATAGGGTTTGTATAGGAAATTGTGCATTAAATCAAGACTTCATCATATAATTCTCCTTCATTTGCACATTGGATGCATTTTTTCACAGGAATATGAAACGCTCATATGTAAAAATATGCATTAATATCGAAAGTATATTATGAGTAAATTATAGAAGTAATACATATTCCTAGAATTATTTCTTCTACGGGTCATAACATTAACTCAGTAAACCTTTTTCTCTAGGGGAGCGTTATGTCAAAGTTATTCATATGGAATGTTTATCGAAACTGCAAAGAGATTCTTTCAAGAGATATCCAAACAATTTATCTGTAGCTATCTTTTGACGATTTGACTAGTTATTTGTCCAAGTATCAACCAGTTTCTTTAATGAGTCGTTTTGTACCAATATTAAAAACTCAAATTCTCATTAATGAGTAATTAAATTTAACAGAATCAATAAGTTTTAAGGGTAAAATAGTAATTTAGTTAGTAATATATTAAAAATAATAAAACTTTATCTTATTTTATCTCTTAATTTAAAAAACTAATAATTTTCTTGATAATTAAGTTTTAAAAAAATCCTATTTTCTTCCGTAAGGTTTCATTTTCAACCCATGTTTCTCCAACGATCAAAATCTAGCTATGATCTCTCTTTATATATTGGGTTAGCTTCCTTTTGGCTTCTTCGTTAGAGACGAAGATAAATCGTCTTCGTCATAGGCGAAAATGTTGGAAGGAAGCTGACGATGGATCCAGGAGAAAAAAACATAAGAGGGAGACTATTGGCGATAAATAAAGAGAGGTTACAATTGGATTCTAATCGCCAACGAAGGATGGGCTGAAAATGAAACTTTAGAAGAGAAATATGATTTCTCAAAACTTAATCTCGAGGAAAATTATTAGTTTTTTAAACTAAAGAGAAAAATGATATAAAATTTATTATTTTTAATATATTATTTATTAAATGATGATTTTACCTTTAAAACAAAAATATAAGCACAAATGTAAAGTTATAATAAAATATTATTATAATGAAAAAAATCTTGCCGTGATGTTAGTGGAGAATCCCCAACCTATTAGTAAAAATATGATCACCCGGTTCGAGCATAGATCGAGTGCTTTGTTTTTGTCCCATTTAATTTTTCAAGTTTAATCTAATTTATTTGACAGCTGATAATACAAGCATTTGCCTATCAGGTGGACATAGTGACCGGACCCACGCGCCAAGCAAATCAAGATTTCATAAACATAAAAGGTGCTTGAACTTTCTTTGGAAGTTCTAATGCTTCATCAGAAAAAGATTTTTACTGGGCAGGAAGTTGATGGAGCAAAAGCTAAAGGCATAAATAGTCCTACATTATTCCACTTGATAAAAGTTCTGGATAATGCAGAAATATATCGCTATTATATATATGAATGGTTACAGGAAAGCTTTAAGGTATTGCTTTATGTTCTGATGCAAATGATCCTAATGGAATATATATGTTCGATATGTTTAGCTACTCTTCAAAATGTGCTACATGTCATGCAGTGCTTGCATCAGATGCTTATGTAATTGAATTTTAACATTTGATTCAAAGTAAATGGAAACCTGCTGGAAGCAGGACACTATATTTGTTTAAAACAATAATCAAAATGTGCTACATGTCATGCAGTGCTTGCATCAGATGCTTATGTAATTGAATTTTAACATTTGATTCAAAGTAAATGGAAACCTGCTGGAAGCAGGACACTATATATGTTTAAAACAATAATGGTTTTAGATAGATAGCTTGAATAGCAGCTGGTTTCATTAAGTTATATATAACCAGATCGAATGCTCTGATTGTTTGTCAACTACTTGATCATTTTTGTAAGTTGGAACTGAAAGAAGTTACAGCAATAGCTTCATTTATGTATAAATAATGGCTTGCTTCCCATTTAACAGCAACGGCCAGGGATTGTAATAAATTGTATTTACAGAAGCCTTTTCTTTTGGAGAAGAATAGCAACCTTGACAAATGCAGATAGACAAAAAGAATAATAATATTTTAGCATACCGAGAATCCAGATAAGTTGGAAAAATGGAACAAAACTGTTAGTTTGTAATGTGAATGGCTAGACTAAAAATTTTAAGGAATCACTTAGTACTAGAATAAATTACTTTGTTGACTTGAGCAATCTTCGTAAAGATCCTTTTAATATTAGCTTATCCATCAAGCGAAGGATAAACTAGTACGAAGTTCAATAAAATGGTATATGTCTTTCCATCCCTTAAGAATAACAAATATTCAACTGATAAAATCAATTAACAGACTAGTAGACCTCATTACTGTTCTCTTCTTCTTTGTCGTTAGTTTTATACTACATGCGGTTTCGCCAAACAATGATGATTTATAGGTGTTATCTTTGTAGTAAAAATATCTCTGTTATATATACTCAATCTAATGACTTTATTTTATTTTATGAGGGGTTTTCGTTTACAGCCAGTGACCCCAAGTTCCCAAGAGAACTGTGGATACTGGACACAAACTAGAAGACCATCTCACAGGCCTAGTTATATGCATGCATATTGATGTATTTGATGTATTTAAGCAGAGAAACTCTTAGTATTCATTTTTCGTTCAACTTTCACAATGTTCTAAGGTGACGAGACCTCAGCTTCTGGTTTTCGCTACTTTGCAAGTGCCATCGTAAAACCGAGTGCTAGTCCACTAAGGCATCCTACCGTAGCACCCTCAATTTGTTTAGATTTCTTTTTGCCTGTTTTATAAAAGGTCGCAATGTGCTCACAGTTGTTAGACAAAACATCATACTCACCGAAGGACCTTTCTCCATGGCAAAATTCCCAGGCAGTCTCCGCAACCTCAACGGGTGGCTAGCAGCCACTCCAATAATTTACAATATACAATGAATGGCCATCAAGAAAGCAATCCACACATGTAACGACGATCCCATGTGTAAACTTGGTGTGTGTCCGCATCTTTCACATGGGACAGAAGAGTTGCTTTGCTTCGCAGGTGGTAGGAAATGAATGACAATGTCGTCCCCCACATATATTCCTGTTATAATAAACATCACAAATAATATAAAGACTAACTATTCAAGCAGATGTTAGACTTAATGTATGAAAACTTACCGTGATGATGGTAGGTATTCACAACCCTATTACTACAAAAATGCTCACCCTCCTTGAAGTTAAAGCGAGTGCTTTCTTTTCGCCCCATTTAATTTTTTCTGGTTCAATCTGATCTACTTGATAATACAAACATTTGTAAAACCAGCTGGATATATACATATAGATTTAGGTCATGATTTAGTAGCCAAAGATCTTTCTTGTTCACCAGTACTGGAGAGCGAAGGTATAAATTGATTTAAAATACATGAATATATTGTTTAACTTACAAGGAATGGCTCTATCCTCATGTAATTGTAATAATATAAATTCCATATGTTGAGCAATTCTTGAAAATGTGCTACATGTTTGTGCTTGCATCAGATGCTGATGAAATTAAAATTTCTTTTCTAGTCTAAATATCATTGGATTGTAATTAATATGCATTAAATTATAGGACAAAAAAATTAAAAAAAAACAACCCTCACATAAATATCCCCTTGTGAAGTCAATCCAATAGAGGCAATGAGCTCAAAACGAAAATCGTAAAACAAAATAAAGATGAATTTAAGAAATTTTGAATAGTTTCATTTAATAGAGCTTCTCAAAAATAGGCCGAACACCAATAATTTTCAGAAATACAAGAACCCAAGAAACCATACAAAAGATTTACCTGAACCATTTCCTTATAATCTATCTACGAAATTATGCACTCAACATATCAAGGCACACAGTAGAACTCAAAAGGTGAATAACAAAACAACCGCAAAGGAAAAAAATGCACAGTACACAGAAGCAAAAAACAATGGCGTTCAACAACATTCAAGAATAATGGCTTAACCCTATTGTTAGCCTAATGCACAAACAAAATCTATCAAATGTTCGCTTTGTCCTAACACAGAATTTGTTGGGAATCAAGAAGTACAACATTATCCTTCTCAAACAAATTTAAATCCCTTTTTACCAGCTAATTTTTCAAAAATTTTATGGTGCCTATTATGAAAAACAAAGTCCAACTGCCTTGCCTAGTAACCATAGTTCGAACCATACACTGAGCCATAGCCTCCAGTATGGCTTGTGTGTCCAGGATTCGAAGGTGGTGAACCATACATGGAACTATGAGTTGCATATGGGTTATAACCTTGGTCTGTTGACCCACCAATCTGTGCCTGTGATGAAGCCGCAGCTTCAGCCATGAAATTCTGCCATCATAAAAATGTTCTATCAGTTCATAGTCCACAGTCATAATATTCTGCTGAAGAAAGAAAAGATAGCAATAAAATGCTATATAAATGTATAAATATATAGCAGGCAAAGGAGAGAGCAAAAAAAATGTGGCCGATGAAAAGTTGATTTAAGCTGCTCCACAATCATAACTATAAATACCAGCTTCGATTACAGAAACGTGTCTGTTTCTAACTTGAAAGTAAAATGCAGCAGTCCATATACTGTTTTGTATTTCTAGTTTCCCATCAATTAACAATAATCTTGCAAATATAAGCCTTTGACCAATTTTAGAGTTTCGAAAACATACAGTTGTAAGTGCAAAGATAACCCTTACTGGTTATCTTCTTGACCTTCTGAGCATACTAATAACAACTTTTATATCATTCCTCAACTTAGCACAATTAATAGGATACATACCATGTTGCACAAAGAACACCCTCACAGAATACATGTGTGCAAATGAGTGAGATCAAGAGAGATACAAAAACAGAGACAGAGAAACTTAAAATGCATTCTTTCTTTATCCTGCTAGATGCTAAACTTTCTAAGACCACATACTTCATGCCATGTTGCACCAACAACACTATCATAGAGTAAATAACTCTGGTATGCACCTTAAATTTTCTAAAATTCCTATTATAGACTCATGTTAAGTATGGCTGAGATAAATGACTCATAGAGGTCCACAAAATAAATATTATCAGAATTATGGGGGCATACGGCAGGAACATCAATGGAAGCATTCTACCACAACACAGAGTACAAGGCACAAGCAACATATTAAGCAACGCACACTAAGAAAAAACAGAAATATCTAGTAAAGGAAAATGGAAATCATTAAATTAAGCCAAACAAAGACAAGGATATGCCTGTATTAGCTGCTGGGCAGTTTGTACTTGAGAAGCAGTTCCGCTGATTTCAACTGTCATTTCCCCAGGAACACCCCTGGTTTCTTGTATAGTCACAGTTGCCCCACTAGAGCGTCGAATATAGCTTATACTTGCACCAGCCGTTCCAATAACAGCATCAGCATAAGACAAAGGAATTTGCATTTGCTGCGTAATCTGCAAAATCATATGAAAACCATCATTAGAAGTCCAGAAGTATTTAGATCTTATTTGAGGTTGGCCCAAGACCACAAGCCCATAAGTAGCATGTGCATACAGCACTAGATTACATTAGGGCCATAACAAGCTTGCAGAATGAGACATAAGTTTCAAGCCCCAGGCCATGTTTAAACCATAACCAAGTATGAAACCATGCCTAGTCATAAAAAATTGAGAACATATATATTATACAGGTGGATATGTATATCTCAGGATCCACACCTCACTAAGCCCTATAAATCTGGCATGTATACTTATAGCTGATACTGCTACTTAATTAACCATCTTCCCATAAGCTGTGCGACCTTGTCAAGGCCAAGAACTAAATTTTTGGCAACCGAGTATCAAACCCCATAGAAGAAAAGACAGGACTCAATAGTTACAAATAATCATGTTAGGATCTCAACTGCAAGGTATAAGACTTGGATCCCACATTAAAAAATATGAGCAACTAGTGTGGGTTTATATGGTCTTATGCTTTCTCATCTCAATAGCTAGCTTTTGAGATGTAATTCTCCCAAGATTTGTATCATTTGGTATCAGAGTCATCACCATATCTCCTAGTTGCAATTGTAAGGCGCAGGTGATGACACCGATATTGCTATGTTCGTCCGAGGCTAGCATAGAGTTAGCGCACAACCAGCTCATCTGTGCTGTCTAGGTTGCAAAGTATGGTAATATGTTAGGATCTCAAATACAAGGTATGAAACTTAGATCCCACATTAGAAAGTATGGACAACTAACGTAGGGTTTATATGGTCTTGGGTTTTTCCATCTTAATAACTAGCTTTTCAGGTATAGTTCTCCAAGGTTCGTATCAAATCTACATTAATAGCAGAGAGAAATACATTGTCTGGGACCCCTGTGATCAACATATTGACTTCAGAAAGAGAAGATAATCAAAAAAAATAAAAATAAAAATAAAAAGTACGTTCATATCACATGTCCAATCTCCTGTCTTTACTCATATTTCACATGGCCTGTACACTACCCCTCTGCTTAGTTGTTTTGAAAGGGGCCACACTTGTGAAGTTAAAGGGACCAAACTGTTTTTACTCAGACATCAAAAGAATTACAAGGTTCTCTACCATAATAATAATAATATTATTATTATTATTATTATAATAATAGCAACAATAATTAAACAAATGAAATCCAGATCCGCATTATGGGTTTAAATTCAAGCAACAGGGAAATGCACAGCTAGGAAAAAAAACAGATTACATAGATTAATCATCCAGTGAAAATAAACATATAAACAAGAAAAAGAAAAAGGGAAAAAGAAAACCTGTGTTATCATCGATGGTGCTGATTGGGCACTTGAGGATCCATGAACGCCCATAGGGGCCTCTCTTCCATAAGCAGATATTCCCTGATGAGGCTGTTTCTCAATAGGAGGCGGCAAGTCTGCAGGAGGATAATAATTGTCAACTTGCCGAGGAGGTGGCATGTATTGAGGATTAGTTCCAAAACCAGGGCCTCCACTAGCATTTGGAGGAAGACCCTGAGGTGGACCCCAGGATTGATGAGGTGGCATGTGCTCCATTTGAGGATTTGCCATTTGCATCTGGTTGAATAAAATACTAAGTCAGCATTCCATTGCACTATACATGATAAAAGGGTATTATTATTCAGCGAAGTCCACTTACATGCATTTCAAATAAGGGAATAATACTGCGATCAACTAAAAACTTCCTTAGATGAGATGCAATTAGTTCTATTGCTTTGTGTACACCAGTTGCATCTCCTACTACTTCAACAACCCTATCATCTTGGAGAGCAAAGACTGGTAGGTCTTCTGCAGCAATTAATTACAACAAGTCAGAAAGATACATGAAAAATAAAACAAGGAATCAGCAGGGCATAAAGAAAAAAAAGAATGATTTTACCCAAACAATATGATCTATGTGGCTGTCAAAGCAAGCCAAGCACACACATTGTACAACTAGTAAGCGCATGTACAGCTAGTGAGAGCATTAATGATAAAACTTATACACTTCTCAACATGAAAAAAAGAATAAAATTGTGCTACTACAATCCAGCCAATTGAAATTTGACTCAATTCAATATATTAAATTAGCCATGGAAATTAGTTATTTCAAAACTAGTAAATTTCACAACCAAATTCCAAATATACATTTCAGGACACCACAAACAACAGCAGTTGTCTGCGTATGGACCAATAATTAAGCATTGCACTGTACAGAAAATTTGACTCAAGGTATGTGTATGCAAATTGTTCTTAAAAAATACTAATCACAGCACATAGAAAATAAAGACGTTATGTAGCGCATGAAAATGACAATATATAGGTAGACTTAAGTCAGAAGCAAGAATGAGAAATACTATACGAAACAAAAGTCAGAAGACACCTGCTCCAAGAACTCTGACTATACAACTAGATGCTTCTTGGATAGATTTAACAGTTCCTCCTTGTTTACCAATCAAACTTCCTGCTTGAGAAGCTGGGACTAGCAGCCTAGTTGAGACCTTGCCTCCTTGTGGTGGATGAGAAGAATCACCCTCCAAACCATCAACAATGCGCTTGTGAACCCTCAAAAGGCCATCCATAGCAGGAGGAAGAGAAGAATCAGGTTCCTCCTTAGCAGATATCATCACCTATTCATGAGTGACAGCGTATGATAAGCATAAGAGTGAACTTCCAAGCTTGCAACTAAATCCATACAAACCCACATAGGTCAGGAACATTAAAGAACACATGGTACAAATTCTTAGCTCACAGGAAAAATGATAAACATTTAAAAGAAAAAGAACAAACATATCACACATTTTTTGTATACGCAAACAAAGAGAACTTCAAGAAGAAAAAAGATGAAACAATCTTTCTGCAGTGCATCCAGTACCAGAAAGCAAGTAGCAAACAACCAGGATGCTCAGACAACAACAGAATGGCAACAGAAACTGGTTTGCCAACTTCCAGTATGCCTCTATTTAACTCCTAGCCAGCTTATTATCATGACTTATGATCCAACAGACCTTTTCTATACTGAATTTTGTGAGATTCACTCCTAATAATTTACAATCCCAGGCTCCAATACAAAGTAAGATCCAATATTTTGTTTTGTAAAGCAATATTTTTCTGCAGTCCAGTTAGTTTGAAAATACAATGTCCAGGCTCTAGGGAAGCTTGAAGTGTGATAAGAACACAGAGTTTGGCAACATTACCAAGTTCTATGCTTTTTCACTTGACAAATAAGACCTTAATGTGACCTCCAGAACAGTTAGTACCAATTTCTCACATAGAAAATTGACCTAATAACTTAATAATGGATGCTTATGCTTTAGTTTACATAAATCGTAATTTGTAGAAGTATTTTAACTAATAATTATAGCGTCATGAAACTGATTACACATTAAATTTAAAACACAAAAAGAAGACATGACGCACAAAAAAGTTTTAAGTATGTATTTCGCTGTAAGTGATTAATTTAAGGCTTCACCATCTTAATCATACCTATGCAATCGCAGAAAGGAATTTTTAAATTAACAAATATTTTACGTGTCATCTTAGACCTTTTTTTTAACACAATCCTCGGTGGTTTTTACAATTTGTGGAACGACATCAATCATCCAGGTTCTGAAGTTACCAGAAAGAATGCAGTGCTTCTTGGTACAGTTGTTCATATTTATTCAGATAAACTTTTCAGCACTTTGTAAGCTCAATGCTGATCCCTGCAATCTGGATCTTTGGTCCTTCAAATTTGGAATCTAATTTTGATTTGTTGCCTTAAAATTGGCGAACGAAACCTGCACAGATTCATGTTTGTTATTACAATAAAGGGAATTGTATTCTTATCTTACGGATTGCTTGTCCTCCCCAGTGATTATATTTTTTTAAGAACTAAGTTAGTGTCTGAGATTGGAATTTATTTGAGACAGAATTATTCTCCACTCCTTTTTCTTGTTTTCAAGGTAATGTTCAATGTTTATATAACAATAGAATTATACTTTTTTCAAAAATATTATACATCTTAACATCTTAAAGAAGGAAGAAATTTACTAGAAATTAGTTCACGTACAACTCAACACCTAAATTTTTTGGCAGAAAGGGAACTGTAGTCCTTGCTAGAAAAACAAAATATCTTCTTGATGAAAGGCCTTTACTGTAACATCCAAGATTAATATTCCACTTACTCTTTTCCTTAAATTCTCCACTAAAGACTACAAAGTGTTTTGAAAATTTTACTTGGTTCAGTTATGCTGTAGCTTTGGCAATGTGGTGTACAGAGTAGTATAATCTTTCATTTAGACTCTTGTAATGACATTATCTCCCGTGAAGATACTTAAAAGTTATAACATTTTAGTTAGTTCTAAACATTTACAACAGATCCCATAAAATTTCAAAAGCATCCTTCTAATCATATCCATATGTTCATTTTCACATGACAGAATTGTCAATGCATAATATGCTCTATGCACATAAACCAACTTTGCAGTCAATTTCAAGACACAAAGTAAATGTAGCCAATCAAATTCAATGCAATTCAGGGGATATTTGAAGGGAAAAAGAAAAGTTCAGAAAATCTCTTTCAATGATCTTGTGATTACTTCAGATATTAAGCTAAGGCATAGAAAATATATATATAACATCTAGAAATCGCCAAGTATGCTCCAAAATTATATTTGAGATTATTAAAGATAGAAAATCCACAAAGAAAAAATCTTGAAATAGCAACCAGAAGACAGACAGAATAACAGATGCCCTCAAGCCAATAAACAATTAGCATAAAAATTTTCTGTCCCACCAGCCAATTCAAATGTACCATATTAATACATGTAAACTGAACCACAAAAACATTGAACAAACTTACAGCTCTTTCTGTTGTCCCAGGAGGACCGTCAAGAATCTTTATGCGAGCTCTTGTCTCCTCAACTATTTTTTTAATAAACTCCCCTTTGCGACCAATTATGCTACCAACTTTCTGTGCAGGAACCAACATCCGGAATACACTCTCTCCAGGCCATCCTGGCCATTTCTTTTCACCACCTCCAGCTGCAGAATCCTCTTCATGTTCTAGCTTTTGTTGAGGCTGTGAGTCTTCAGTTACTTGCTCCTCAGGCACCTCATCATTAGAAATTTGATATTCAGGTACTTCATCATTAGGAATTTGATATTCAGGTACTTCATCATTAGGTACTTGATGATATTCAGGTACTTCATACTCAGGTACTTGTTCTTCAGGAACTGGATTTTCAGGTATTGGATCTCCTTCATGATTCCCATCTTGTTCAACAAAACTTTGGTTCACTTCAGCCATAATATTCCCACTGGAGCAAAAGACAAACCAACACAATTTACTTCAAGACCAAATAGGATACTAATAATGGCACATTCAAACCTCAACCTAATTATTCTGTCTAGTCAGAAAGGCAACTATCAACAACAGCAAACAGCTTATAAAGAAAAATCTAAGTAACGAAATTTCACCCACCATAAAAAAGAGAGAGGTTAAGGAAAAAAGAAAGCCTTCAAAATAATATCTTAAAAAAAGGCAATGAAGTGAGAAATGGAAATGCCAAAATCCCTCAATGCTTAATTTGGGAAACAATTAGCAAGATGTTAGCACATACATCATCAAAGACTATAAAAAATTGGAGACAAATGGAAAGCACCTTTAAAAATCCACCTAAAGTCATATAACAATGGAATTAAAGGCCTACACTTTTGCTTCGCATACTCTTACACTTTCTCTTATGTAGGAATACAGTACCATAGGAAAGTTGTGAACAATCATCTCATCCTTTACAGCCATATATTGTGGTCAAAACAAAAACATAAAGGCATTCACAAGATGAAAGACACAGAGAGAATAAGACACTTTCTATGCTTGTGGCGCTTTTTACGTAGTTCTATCAAAAGTATACCTCGCTTGTTTCATATCCTCTAAACTTCTAGCAACTTAGAGAACTAAACTTTGGCTTTGCAAAGCATCAAAAGCAGACCAAAATCCAATTACATATCAACAACAGATTACCGTTACAACTAATAAAAAAAGACAGAATATAAAATAAAAAACAAAGTATTAAAACTAAAATTATTTAAATATTCCTATATTCAAAATCTACCAAAAGAAAACATAAAATCAAAAAATTAAAATAAAAAAATTATTGATGATGAGTCAATATTAACAACAAAATCTCAAAGCAAAAACACAGAAAATTTTCGATAAAATTACTCCCTAACAGTGAAAACAGCATACAAACATATAAACCCTAAAACCACTGATACACTCCCATTACACAAAAAAAATACATAAATATTTTTCAAATAAAAAACTCCACGAATGGGTCAAAAACACATCTCTCAAATCACCCAAAAGTGCAAACAATATAAAGCCCCATAAAGAACACAATAATAACAAAGCTAACATGAACTAAACCCTAGAATTATAAAATCAATACTCACATATGCTAAGCGAAGAGCTAATAAGAGTACAGTAAGAGATTTCTGGGTATGACTTTAGAGTGAAAAGACCAATTTCTTACTAACCTATTTTTTAGGCTTTTAGGTTTTGTTCGAGGAGAGGAGTCGAAGACCTGAGGCACGGGTTTTGTGAAGTGAAATTACTTTATCACCTGACTTGTTCTTGTTAATAGTCCCCTGAAACTATTTAATTTACAGTGACCCCTAATTTTGAGTTAATTACAATAAGACCCCCATGTTGTTATCTTTTGATGGGCTTCATGATTTTTGAATCTGGGCTCGGTTAAGATTTTGTTAGGCTTTTCGATTATTCACTTGTGGACTAGGTTGACAAGCCTCATTAAACATGAACAAGCCAAGCCCACAAATGATTGAAATCCCCATTCGCAAGAATTTTTATACTCCTAATTTGACCGAAACTTTTATTACAGTGCCAACATGACACGTGATTATATAATTGAATAATTTTTTACACATAAATAACAAATGAAATTTCAGTACATAAAAATTAAATGACAAGTTATTATAATACTTTTTTTGCACTTTATGTTACCTAGAAATTTATAGGCAAGGGCAACATTTAAAGTTCATGCATATTTTTAGAATCAAACTGAAAGTTGATTTGGTGAAGTGATTAGTCTGGTTCAACTGATAATCAAATTGATTGGTTATTCATCAAATAATAAATTATTTAAATAAATATTTAAAATAATTTTACATAATTAATTATTAAATATAAAATTCAAATTGCATTAACATATCAAATTATATCAATGGATAAAGTGCACAAAATTTTTTTTATTTTCCTTATAAAATAAAAAACATAAGTTAAATAAAATAAAACAATAAATTAAACATAGTATAAGTAGGATAGTTTTAATAATTCGATCGTGATTCACCCTAGTTTAAAAGCTAAAGTTGGTTTTGGAGTAAGTCTGATTATTTCTTAATTAGATAGGTCAAACCTATCAATTCAGTTTTCAAAATACTGATTTCACAACCCACCCATCCAGGATCCTACTTTTACAATCCCCGGTTTTGATTAAGAAGCATTTTGACAAATTTGTAAAGAACATGGGTAATCTCTTAGTGTTTAATAAACAAGATCCTTTCTCAAAATTTGACAGCTAACAAAAAGATGGAAGCTATATGGCATATCTGTTGTCAAGTTATTCATGCTGAGTTAGCATGAATAAAAGTAAAATGACAGTCGAACTTTCAGAACTATGTCAAGGTTAAGAAGAAAAGATCATCAACCATTAACCATTCGATAACATTTTCATCAATACAAGAAACCTGTTAATCATCTAGAAATTCGGTAAGAATGTATAGAAAAGCAAAATACATTGCTAAAAGAACAACCTCTTACAAATCAACCTTTCTAGCTAGTTAGCCATTCAATCATGACAAACCTGAAAGATAACCAATTTGATAATGGAAGACAAAACCCTGTGAAGACACTTCACCTATTGAGCTCCTATTTATCTACCTCTGCAGACCTTAAGAAAGAATGTGGGTACAACTACAACAAGTGGACATCAGCATTTCTCCAATTTTTTTCGTGTCAGTCTTTGTCTTTGGCAGCCACTTCTGGAGCTGGAGTTAGACTTGGGGCTGCAGCCAAGGCTGGGGCTAGAGCTGGAGCTTGATTAGCAGTAGTCATCAACGAGTCAAAATTTTCGGATTTTCCCAACACAATTTCAATCTAGAAGTCAAGGGAAACAAAAATGATTTACAAAAGGACTTCATCAGCACTATTTATAGCAAAATGCATTTAGTAAAAAGAAATCAGACTCACCTTGGGCTTCTGAATGAGTCGCCCTTTGTTCTCATCTTTCATGCCCACAGTAGATGTCAAGACTTCTGTTTCATGGTTAAAACAAAGTTATCAAATTAGGAATCATGCATTAATCCAGGACAGTGCATAGCCTTAAGAGGTGTATGCTTACTCTTTTCAGTAGCCACTCCATTGTTCTTAAGAATCTCAGCAATTGTGACAACTGTAGTAATTGCTGCAAAGGAAATGTAAAACAGCCAGAAGAGTAAGTACAGAAACAGCTATATGGAATTCCAATCATTGTGTCAGGTCAAAAGCGCCTAGAAGACAAATAAAACAGCGAGCAAAGTGAAAAATACCTCTCTTGGCAACCATCTAATCTATTTTTCAGGCAGAAAGATGGATAGTAAATAGGAGATATAAAAGGCAAACCGTTTGTGCAAGGCTCAAGGCTCATCAGAAGGCCATTCATTTTCCAAGTGAAAAGTCTTTGAGTGACATCAAGCTTGTCATCAGAATTGAACACATATATATATCACTAGAAGTTTGAAATCAACTTAAATATCACATTAATGTTGTCCTTTTAACAATAAGCTCAGGTAATTTCTTATGTCTTTCCTTCTTTTGTTCCTGTGAAAACCTCTAACTTCGGTTCTTTAGAATGCAACATAGATATAGCACTAATACCAAATAACTCTTAATTTTTCTGAAGCTTGCTGAATCTTGACTTGTGGCAAAATCCCAACAAGAAGGTGAATTTAAAGCCATTTCAGGTGAATTAAGTTTTACTCATTAACTTACTCCTTTTTTATTCTAAATTCTATCCTCTTGCTTCTCTTCTCCTTTTTTCTCGTTAAATTAGTAGACAGAAGGGAGTTTATGATTTGACAATGATATGAGATATTTCAGAAAAGCATACCCATGCCTAAAGCAGAAAGTTCAACCTCATTATGCTGTTGAATGTACCTCTGCATCAAAGGGGAAAAAAAATCAAACAAATGAATCATAAATTAATAGATACAATATGTTGAAAATCATAACAACCAATCATCTCTAGTCTTATATTTCATATTCTAGGTACTGTAATAAATAATATTTTCACTTGGGGTTATTATCAAAGGCTCAAAGCTCACGTAGCAAGCAGTAAAAACAATTTTCTAGACATTAATTAGATTAACTCTGAATCTTTTGAATCATGGAATTCAGAGACAACAGTAAGAGATATCTGCTTCAAGAAATTTTTTTCACTCTATAAGTTTTTCATTTATGTAGTTACATTTTCTTTATAATCAGCATTCATATGACTATAAAACACAAAATAATTAACCAACTTTCATATGAAAATAAAAACAACAGCAATAAGAAATCATAATCACTGGCGTAATTAAACTGTTAAAAATATAATAACCCAGTTATACACAAACATGAACTACGCATATAAAAGAATCAAATATAAACTAGATGACAATGCTTAAACAATGGCAATATAAAATGACACAAGATAACACCCAAAATAAGTAACTTCAACAAAAAGGAAGAAGTAATTATACATTTAACAACAATCCAGATGAGAAAGCCAAACCTTGGCAAGATTAACGTAGAAAAAGAGAGGTTTCTTGGTGTTAGAAACTTGGATTCTGTTCTTCTTCTGATTCTCCATAGTTTGAGTTGGAGTTTTCGATGAAGTTGGTGGTGCAGGCGCTGATTGCACTGCCACTGCTATCTCTCCGGCCATTTTCTTGGTTTATTTTTTTGGGGTTTCTTGGTGTTCTTTGTAAACTCTCTACAACTTTCCTTCACTTTCTGTAGCGGGAAAACCGTTAGAGAAAACCGTTATGAAGTGGTGGTCTCATAAAGAGCGGGAGTTGGGCTGGTGGGACCAATGGGCGGTTACCACGTGGTTGGTTTTGGCTTGTTGTAGAAGTAGTAAGAGCTGAAGACGGATTCAACCGTTTGGTTTAGTTGAATGATTGTTACTCCCCTTTGTTTGGAATTTGATAATTAGATCATTAGCAATAAATTAAGCTCAAATTAATTATGATATAATTATTAATTAGTGTAAAGTGGTTTGAAAGTGCTTCTACAGCAAACACTTTTGTCTAACAATGTTTATATTCCAAGTAGAATTCCCAAAAAAAACTATATAAAAGAGATTTTAGGACAGTATATGATCATGTTTTTATAATTTGATTAAATTTAGACACAGATAAACTAATATAAGAGTTTACAAAGATAAAATCCAACGTTCTTAGGTCATATCACGGACCCATGAATCTTAGCAGGATTAATTTGCTCATTAAATCTGTCACCAAATCTAACCCCTAAACATGATAAACCTTGCCAAAACCGATTTGACATAACCCACTTCTATCTCTAGGCTTCGGTGAAGTTGTTTTAAAAACTTGGGCTTTGGTACAAAAGTGATAATGAGTTTCTCCTATCCAAAAACTAATTCATGGGTGAAATTTTCCCTAACATTTATATATGTACATCCAAAAACTCGGCCTCCGAATGAAGTCCCCTCCTTTGGTCACTGACCACCTGGAAACATCAATCCATGAAGTTTTAAGCTCCTCTTTTCCTTTCTAAATAATTGAAAATATTTTTCAAAATCTTGTTATTGATTATACCTGTATTTAATGACGAAGTGATGGAGGAAAATTGCAATTTGGAGCTTTGCAAAATCGGCTCCAACGCAAAGCCTTGTGCCGCTGCCCCAGGCCATGAAAGTCTTTGATCCAGAACGTAAATCTTGTCACTATTCAGTCCATGCAAATACATTTTCAGAGCTTTCTGAGAAAGGATTTTATAAAATACTAATTGTTTAGAATCTATTATTTCACCTTCCAACGCCACGGATTGAAATCAAGAGGATTCTCGTATTTCTCAAGATTCAAGTGAACCACGGCTGGCGCCACCATAACTATCCGCCTTTTTGGAATTGTATATCCTGAGAATTATATATATAATATAATCCTGTTAGCTGCTAAATTTCATTGTACCCTAAAGCCAGTGATTTAGAACATGCCTCTTATCTCTGCATCTTTCCCTACTTTCCTGAAAATCACTGTTGCAATATTTGCCATCTTACTGTTTCATCGATCACCTGCAATTATGAAAGTATTTTATATTTAGCAGAAGGATACAAAGTATTTCTTATCAGTCCAACAACATCTCACCATGTGTAAAAGTCATTGATTTATATTCTTCCCATGTAAGTCCAGAATTCTCACTTTCTCTTCTTTCAAGAATTGCCTCGTGCTCTTTCTGCACGTGCTACATAAGCAATACTTGATCAATTTTTAAGTATATTTTATACAATCCAATTCCAACTACAAATATTTTGACTTTGAACTTTATATTATAAAATATTGCCATGAATACAAACCGTTAATTCTTGAACAACTTGAGGATGGTCAGAAATAAACTTGGTAAGCAAAGTGATGGCTTCAGAAGTGCTTTCGAAAGCACCAAAGAGAACAAGAAACAGCATGTTAATTGCAATACCGTCATCTGGAAATGCGTTTTCCTTCTCTACTTCTTCAATTAACCGATCCAAGAAATCATTCTGAGGAATTTTCGTTGCTTTTCTCTCATGGTAGGTATCTGTAATCCCCTTAATTGCCTTTTTACTTCCCTGTAGGTAAACAAGTTTAACGAGTTAGTTAGGAAATTGATGCAAACTCTTGTAGTTAAATGCAAACAAATTACTCTGGTTTGAGTTAATCTCTTTTTTTTTTTTAAAAATTAAAGCTTTACCTGTACAAATGCATGGAAAGCGGTTCCAGGAATGTTGACATGAAGGGAGATGAGACCATTCATGAAGGCTTTGTAATTATCCAAAAGTTTCTTTCCATCCTTTTTTTCTTTATAACTTATGAGCCTTTTTGCAAATGACTCAAATATCATCAGCAAAAACCCGAGTAGTTATATATTAAAGTCATTGAAATTTATAACTATAACTGAATTATGAGTACTCGCATATGTAAATTTACTTCAGCAATTCCTTCTTTAACGTTGACACTGCCATGGGAAGCCCATGAACATATATGTCTGCTAGTTGCTTCATCCATTTGACAGAGAAGCTTTCCCGTCAAGCTTTCAGGACCAACAAGATGCAGAATCAAATTCTTCATGTATCTATGAAAGATACCATGCTGTGTGAGCATGTTTTCTTCTCCCAGAAATTCACTAAAACTGTCAGTTAACCAAATTGAGAAATCTGCACTTTCTCTTTGGAGGATAGAATAGTTTATCTCCGGATCCGTCGATACAGTCATCTTCTGACCAAATAGACTCGTTCGAAACACTGGTCCATATCTGAAACAAAAAGCAAATTCAAAAACCTATGCATTAAGATGAATTCCTTTTGTTCATGAATTCACATACATTATGGACTCTATAAGGAGATAAGAACTAGAGGGTTTCTCCAATAATTGGCAAACCCATTGAACCAGGAGGCAGTTTACCATTTCACTGGGGGGTTCGACCAAGCATAAAACCAACGGACAATCCTAATAACAAGAAAAGCTACCACGGAAAGCCCAATTTCACTCCACATTATCCCTCTTAATGCTCTTGTTTGAGTTCAATAAGTAGAGATGAGATCGAAGTGGGTAATTCTCTTGCTACTTATGATAAAAACGTGCTTATATAGGTAGTTATAGGCTGATCATAACCATTTAATAAAATTATTTTTATTAGTTTTTTTTTTTATAACAATTCAGTTGAAGCATTGTTTGTGTTATTTTGGCACCATTAAGATGAATACAAAACAACTGATTACTGGAGAAAGTTTGGTACGTAAATATTTATGACTCAGACTCAGTCTTGGAGAGAAATGCCGCCTTCAGTCTTGAGTTCATTGGCCAACTGTTCCTGCTTACAAGGCCTCTACTAGTTAAATTAAAACGCATCTTGATTCAAACTGTGGGGTTTTCTGTATAATTTGATTAAATTTTTTACTATATTTAGTACGTGAAAAAGAAAATTAAATTGTGATTAAATATATACATGAGTGAAGACCCCTGAAGTCTGAAGAACATAATTGTGAAAGTAACTTAATTATAAAGTGAAGAGAGAATGAGGCTTGGCTGTTCCTATTCTATCCTTCAATCAATAAACAACAAAAACTTTGAGCTCAGTGCTTTGTAATAATTTTAATCTTGGATAATAATTGTTATGTTGAAAGTGATTCCAATTGACCAAGTCCTAAGCGTGGAATATATTAATTTAAACTTAAGGCCCCTCCAATGTCTAATTCAAGCTCGCACTTGATGAAACGCCCATTGGTTTCCTTGGTGCCAGACCATGTTTATTTAATATTTTTCTCAGAAGATATTACTCATTACCCTTACTCCATGTTTACATATCTGAATTCTTCAACCTTATCTCTCCCTTCGATTTCTTTTTCTTTCCTCTCCGATAATCTTCAATCGCTATAAAGATAAAATCTTACGAGATAAAAACAACTAGTCTTTTCAAGAAGTATTATTAATATTACAATAAATTAAGTCTGATGTTGGGATGAAGAAAATTGTGACAATAATGGCAACTATATTTGGCTACCCATTATCACAAATTAGTGGAAAATTTAGAAAATCTTGGAGAAGACTCTACTTCCATATCTTTATTTAGTACTGACATAAACGTTTTTCTTTGTAGAGATTAAATACAATTTAACAAATAACATCTCTACACAAACTTAGCTAAGAAGAATAAAATTGCAAAAGGCAAAAGTTTCTATACAAATACAATATTATAAAACTTCTGCGTCGTCAAGAAAGCAGCTTTAACTCTTATGAACTGTATTATTTTTATAGCTTGATATATTTTCTGCATAATTATAATTAACTTGTGATCACTTTTGTTTTACTGCAATTCTGATGTGAAGTCCATTTGGAAATATTAGACTCGGCCTTCGAATGAAGTCTCCTCCTTTGGTCATTGTCCACCTAACCATAAATTCAACCAAAGTACTTAATTTATGATGATTATTAATAGAGCATCCAAATTTAAGGGCTGAGATGGTATGTTATTAAAAAAAAAAAAAGGCAATAGCAAGAATGAATAAATATTCACACGTTACAAGTATAATTTTTATGATTTTAGCGGTTAATTATTTATATTTTTATTAAAAATAAATAAATTTATTATTTTAATAAATAAAAAATAATTATTAAAAGTCTATTTTTCGTCGTTAAAATTTTTTTTTAAAAAAAATCTCGTATTTGCCAACTATTATAACTTCTTTTGTTAAAGTATTTTCATTATTAATACTTATAAAGAAAAAATTATAATGAAAGATGATAATAAGAGTTTTTCTATCGTTAAAATTTTTTAATAAAAGAAAATATACTTTTTAACGACTATTTTTTCCTTATTAAAGTTCTAAATTTATTTATTTTAACAAAAGTATAAATAATTAATCGTTAAAATTATAAAAATAATACTTATATCGACTTGATATATATTCACTTGTTATTTTTCTGTTCCTATTGTCAATTCTTTTTAGTATGATTAAATATTATATTATCTCTATTTCAAATAATTCAATCACGTTATGACATATTATTTAATTAATTAATTGATATTCAAAACTGAATGTATATAGTTTTTATCTTATATCAATAAAACTATGTACATTTGGTTTTAAGTATTTAAATGAAAACTTAAAATTAGATGCATATAGCATATATTTCTATTCTTTATATTATATATTTTATTTTATATTACCTGTAATTAGTAACGAAATGATGGAGGAAAATTGCAATTTGAAGCTTAGCAAAGTCAGCTCCAACGCAAAGTCTTGTGCCACTGCCCCATGCCATGAAAGTCTTGGATCCAGAGTGTAAGTCTTGTCCCTAATTAATAAATAAATCCGTGAAAATTAGACCTTTCAATTAGAATCAAAGTTAGCATCATTTATATATGTAAATGAAATTAATTAATAACCTTCCAACGCCATGGATTGAATTCAAGAGGATTCTCATATGTCTCAGGATTCAAGTGAGCCACTGATGGTGCCACCATCACTATCCAGCCTTTGGGAATTACATATCCTGGAACATTTGTAAAAATTGTGCTATTATAAGTGTTTTATTTTTTCTATTATCATGGCCAAAGGGTTAATTCTAAACTTACCCTTTATCTCTGCATCTTTCCCTACTTTCCTGAAAATCGCCGGTGCTATATTTGCCAATCGGACAGTTTCATTAATCACCTGCAATATCGGGGAAAAAAAATTTTAAAAAATGGATTCAAAATTAATAATAATACTACAACTCACCATATGAGTGAAAGTCATTGATTTATATTCTTCCCATGTAAGTCCAGAATTCTCATTTTCTCTCCTTTCAAGGATTGCCTCATGTTCTTTCTGCATATGTCAGATACTCAATACTTAATTTAGTCATTTTTTAACTATAATCTATATAAATCCAACAGCAAAAGTAACCAAGTGGTTGTTGTATTTACTAACCCTCAATTCTTGAAGAACTTGAGGATGGTCAGAAATAAATTTGGTAAGCAAAGTAATGGCTTCGGAAGTGCTTTCGAAAGCACCAAAGAGAAGAAGAAACAGCAAGTTAATTGCAACCCCATCATCCAAAAAGGCCTTCTCCTTCTCTACTTCTTCAATCAGACGGTCCAGGAAATCATTGTGAGCTATTTTTGTCGCTTTCCTCTCGTGGTAGATATCTGTAATCACCTTAATTGCCTTTTTGCTTCCCTGTAGGTAAACAAGTTTAAGGAGTCAATTAGGAAATTAATGCAAATAAATTACCCTGGTTTGAATTATATAATTAGAAGTATCTAATCCATTAATCATTTTCTGAAAAATTAAAGCTTTACCTGCACACATCCATGGAAAGCAGTTCCAGGAATGTTGACAGGAAGGGAGATGAGACCATTCATGAAGGCTTTGTAATTATCTAAAAGTTTCTTTCCATCCTTCTTTTCTTCATAACTTATAAGCCTTTTTGCAAATGATTCAAATATCATCTGCAAATACCCGACTAGTAATACATTAGAGTCATTGAAATTTATAAATATAAATGGAATTATGAGTGCACATGTTTGTAAATTTACTTCAGCAATTCCTTCGTTAACGTTGACACTGCCTTCGCTAGCCCACGAAAGTAGATGTCTGCTAGTTGCTTCGTCCATTTGATGGAGAAGCTTTCCCCTTAGACTTTCAGGGCCAACAAGATGTAGAATTAAGTTCTTCATATACCTATGAAAACTTCCATGCTGCGTAAGCATGCTTTCTTCTCCCAGAAATTCCCTGAAACTATCAGTCAACCAGAATGAGAAATTTGCACTTTCTCTTTGAAGGATTGTGTAGTTTATCTCTGAATCAGTCGACACAATCATCTTCTGCCCAAATAGACTTGTTCGAAACAGCGGTCCATATCTGAAAGGAAAAACAAAAATGACTATATATATTAAGATAAAACCGTTTCAGTTCAATGAATTAATGTATATTACCTAGCCAATCTCCTTTTAAGAAATGGAGAAACATCATGAACTTTATAGGGAGATAAGAAGTGGAGAGTTTCTCCGATAATTGGCAAACCCATTGAACCAGGAGGCAATTTGCCATCGCAGTTGGGGTTAGACCAAGTATAGAACCAATGGCTAATCCTGATGATTACAAGAAAAGCTACAATGCAGGCACCAATTTCACTCCACATCTTGATGATTGGTGAGAAGGAATAATAAGTATGCTACTTATGATAAATATTTTAGGCCACAAAGGCTTTATATAGAAGAGATTCTAAGTCTTGCCTCGTTTACTCACTCAGTTGATCCTTTATGTGACTATTCTTAGTCTATGCATGTGTTTAGCATCACTGACACTGTTCTTTTATGTTAATATAGTGATCATAAATAACAAATTTAACGAGCTCTTATCTATTTTTATGCTCACAAACTATTTAACTAATTACTATTCTCAAAAAATGATGGCAGAAATATATATTATATTATTAATTATACAGAAGCCAATGAGAATAGATAGAATTGGAAATTAATTAGTTTTAAACCACTGATGTCCGTTTCTTGCGAAAAATATCTGGTATTAGTGCCTTTTGTTTGCTTACAAAAGTTGGTGTTTGGTAATGATTTCAATTGACTGACTCAGGTCGAGTCATTTGTGGGAGGACTTGGAAAACTGGAGCAAAATTATCCGACGCATGAATCACATAAATTGCTTTTAAAATCCACTTTTCCATTTCTCAGAAGTGTAAACTTGTTTCAAAAATAACCAACATTCGTGACTTTAGGTGCGTAATTGGAGATAGAAATGACCGAAGACTTTGACCAATTTGCAAATTAATCTCAAATTCGGATGAAGATATAAGCTGTGAATAGGCTTTGCCATGCCATGCCATGCGAAAACCTACATTTGGATTAACCTTGGCTTTATATTATATGATCCGTGAACACAATAAACTACAGTTGATTTTAGTTTTGTATGGCTTATAATAGTGTCTAATTTTATTATAAATTATTAATTTTTTTAAAGTAAAATTATAAAACTATTATAAAGAAAAGCTCATTTAGCCAAACAAGATAAACAAAATCAATAATTGACTGATTTCAAAGAATTTCATGGAAAATTAAAGCATATGTGAAGTCTCAATCTTAAGTTTATGTTTGATAGAAAATTTAAGGCCAAAGGACTTATTTCCACTTAAAGTGTCATGTTTTCTTAAATTTTCACCATTTAATTATAAAAATTTCAAACACTCATCTATACGAGATTAGATTTGTTAGTTTCAAGGACAAAATCGTTTTTTTATTTGTAATATCAAAAATATATTAAAATTTAATCTCTTTTCGCCTTCCCAAAACCCTAAAAAATAAAAATTTGCCCCCTAGATCAAGTTTTAAAAAAGGCCAAACGACTATTTCCCACCCAAGGTATGCTGTAATGACAAGTTTCCCCCCTTTAACTATGAAATACCAAACACCCACCCATGGCCAGTTAAAAGTAACGGGGTTAAGGTAAAATTGTCATTTTCTCTATAATATTAAAAAATAAACTAAAATATAATTTCCTTTTGCCCCCCTAAAGTTTGAAAACAAAAATTTCCCCCCAGCCTAAGTTTAAGAAAATGGCAGTTTCACCCTAGGGTTTGGTTTTGAAATCTCCGGCGACCTCTCCGGCTCCGTTGCCGACGGCTTCTCCCTCCCGAAGAATCCTCTCCTTCCGGTGATCGGTTTCCTCCCATTTGGAGGCCCGATCGTCGCCGGAAAAGCGGTGGGAGACGAAGAACTTCGTCGGGGAAGACGAAGTTCTTCGTCTTCCCAGACGAAGACGAAGCCGTCGTCTTCGTCTGGGAAGACGATCGGCTTCCCAGGGAAGACAACCGTCTTCTTCTTCCCAGGGAAGACAACAGAAGAAGACGGTTGTCTTCCCTGGGAAGCCGATCGTCTTCCCAGACGAAGACGACGGCTTCGTCTTCGTCTGGGAAGACGAAGAACTTCGTCTTCCCCGACGAAGTTCTTCGTCTCCCACCGCTTTTCCGGCGACGATCGGACCTCCAAATGGGAGGAAACCGATCACCGGAAGGAGAGGATTCTTCGGGAGGGAGAAGCCGTCGGCAACGGAGCCGGAGAGGTCGCCGGAGATTTCAAAACCAAACCCTAGGGTGAAACTGCCATTTTCTTAAACTTAGGCTGGGGGGAAATTTTTGTTTTCAAACTTTAGGGGGGCAAAAGGAGATAAAATTTTCAGGCGTTAGGGTTCTGTTAAATTTAACTGGCCATGGGTGGGTGTTTGGTATTTCCATAGTTAAAGGGGGGAAACTTGTCATTACAGCATACCTTGGGTGGGAAATAGTCGTTTGGCCTTTAAAAAATGATATTCTCTCTTTAGGGTTTAGTTTTCAATCTCTAACATCAAATCTGACAACATAACCGATGACGAAGATTCTCCGACGCATCACCATGCTCTAGTAGTTTCTCTCTCCTCCTCTAGAACGTCAACCAGTGAAGATTTCATCTCAAAAGACGAAGACGAAGATCTCATCTTCATTTAGAAAGATGATCTTCTTCCCAGACAAAGATGAGATCTTCGTCTTCAACGATGAAACTCTTCGTCTCCTCAACTTCATTTGACGTTGATCAACTGTCCAATTGAGAGAAGAGATCGTCGGAGTGAGAGAAAGCTTCGGGAGGGAGAGGTCGTTAACAATGATACCAGAGTTTGAAAACTAAACCCTATAAGGGGAAATGTCATTTTTTTAAGGGAAAATTTAAAAACTAGGCAAAATTAAAAGGGTCTAAGCGAAATTGCCCAAAAAATTCAGGGTTAAGCAAAAATGCCCAAGTTTTGTGAAATGACGAAACTGCCCCCATATATAAACACAGCAAATTTTCACTGTACAATTCAAAGAAAATTCGAATTTTTTCCACATCCCACGGCGAACGTCTTTTCCGCCGATTTTGTTGCTTTCCGGCAACCGAAAATGGAAAATAATGTTATCACATCTCTCATTATCTTGTTTGGATCAAGTTATTGCTCATATTTTTGAGATTTGATTGAGAATTTTTGGTTTGAAATTTTAGGGTTTACGGTTTGAACAATGCTTAAATTGTTTTGATTTTTGGTTGTTTTTGTTGAATTAATTAAGGGGTTTTGTGTTATACAATGTGTAGATTTGATTTATGTGAAAATCGGAGGCTGAAACGACCAAAATTTGGCCGAAAATGACTGCCGAAGAGATCGGCAGTCCGACGTGGGAACAGTGTTTCCCACGTCAAAATCATGCATCCCACGTTCAGCCAAATTTAGGGGGGTAAATTAGCTTTTTAAAACTATTGGGGAGTTGTGGGAGACGCATTAGCCCACGTCGGGTTTTTTTGAAATTTGGCACGTAAACGTGAGTTTGACGAAATTACGAAAATGTCCCTATATATAAACACAGCCAAATTTCTTATTTCCCACGTTAATATTTGCGAATTTACTGTGCATTTCTTTCAAATTTCAAAACTTTTCCCGTCACCACGTTCATCCCACGGCCGACCAGATTTTCGTCGATTTTCGTGATTTCCGGCATCCGCAAATGGCAAAGAAGGTTAGTATATCTCCCGTAATCTTGTTTGGATCAAGTTATTGCTCATATTATTGAGATTTGATTGAGATTTTTCGGTTTGAAATTTTAGGGTTTACGGTTTGAATAATGCTTAAAATGTTTTGATTCTTGGTTGTTTTTGTTGAATTAATTGAGGGGTTTTGTGTTATACAATGTGTAGATTTGATTTATGTGAAAATCGGAGGATGAAATGACCAAAATTTGGCCGAAAATGACTGCCGAAGAGATTGGCAGTCCGACGTGGGAACAGTGTTTCCCACGTCAAAATCGTGCGTCCCACGTTCAGCCAAGATTGGCTGTTTTTAAGGGGGTAAAGTAGCTTTTTTAAACTATTAGAAAGCCGGTGAAATTCCTTAGAACACAGTGGACCTGTTTAAAGTTGGAGTTTTCATGAAGGGGTAAATTGAGAATTTTCTTATCTAGGGTTTTTAATTGTGTAATTTTCGAATTTTATATCCGTTTTTTCTGTTTTAGTGTTTTTCAACTTTTAGAATTTGAATTTCAATTCTGTTTTTTCGAATTTCACCGTTTTACGAGATATGAACTCTTATTTTTCAGATTTCCGAAGGATTTTTTGATTGTTCCCATTCTAGGGTTTTTCAACTTTTAGAATTCGAATTTCAATTCCGTTTTTTCAGATTTTACCGTTTTACGAGATATGGACTCTTATTTTTCAGATTTCTGAAGAATTTTTCGATTGTTGCCATTATAGGGTATTTCAACTTTTAGAATTCGAATTTCAGTTCTAATTTTTCGAATTTAACCGTTTTACGAGGTATGGACTCGTATTTTCCATATTTTCGAAGAATTTTTCGATTGCTGCCATTCTACAGTTTTTAAACTTTTAGAATTTGAATTTCAATTCCGTTTTTTCGCATTTCACCGTTTTACGAGATATGGACTCGTATTTTTCAGATTTTCGAAGGATTTTTCAATTATTGTCATTATAGGGTATTTCAACTTTTAGAATTCGAATTTCAGTTTCATTTTTTCGAATTTAACCGTTTTACGATATATGGACTCGTATTTTCTAGATTTTTGAAGGATTTTTCGATTGTTGCCATTCTAGAGTTTTTCAACTTTTAGAATTCGAATTTCAATTCCGTTTTTTCGAATTTCATCATTTTACGATATATCGATTCGTATTTTCAAATTTACGAAGGATTTTTCGATTGTTGTCATTCTAGGGTTTTTCAACTTTTAGAATTTGAATTTGAATTCTGTTTTTTCTAATTTCACCGTTTTACGAGATATTGACTCGTATTTTTCAGATTTTCGAAGGATTTTTTGATTGTTTCCATTCTAGGGTTTTTCAACTTTTAGAATTCGAATTTCAATTTCGTTTTTTCAGATTTCACCGTTTTACGAGATATAGACTCGTATTTTTCAAGTTTCCGAAGAATTTTTCGATTGTTGTCATTCTAGGGTTTTTCAACTTTTAGAATTAGAATTTCAGTTCAATTTTTCCGAATTTAACCGTTTTATGAGATATGGGCTTGTATTTTCCAGAATTCTGAAAGATTTTTTGATTGTTACCATTCTAGAGTTTTTCAACTTTTAGAATTCGAATTTCAATTTCGTTTTTTCGAATTTCACCTTTTTACGAGATATAGACTCGTATTTTTCAAGTTTCCGAAGGATTTTTCGATTGTTGTCATTCTAGGGTTTTCCAACTTTTAGAATTAGAAATTCAGTTCCATTTTTTCGAATTTTACCATTTTACGAGATATGGGCTCGTATTTTTCAGAATTCTGAAGGATTTTTAGATTGTTGTTATTCTAGAGTTTTTCAACTTTTAGAATTCGAATTTCAATTCTGTTTTTTCGAATTTCACCATTTTACGAGATATCGATTCGTATTTTTCAGATTTTTGAAGGATTTTTCGATTGTTCCCATTCTAAAGTTTTTCAACTTTTAGAATTCGAATTTCAATTCTGTTTTTTTTAATTTCACCGTTTTACGAGATATAGACTCGTATTTCTGAAGAATTTTACAGGAGCACACGTGGTGGACTTGACCGTGATTCAAGATTCTCCAGCTAAACCTCCTCCCGCATACTTGGAGAAGGTAAGATAAATCGATTAATGCTAATTGTTACATAGGATGAATGATGAATTAATTATTTTTTTGGGATCATGCAGATGATTCGTACAGCACGTGGTCGGATCGTTCGGAAGGGTCCGCTGGTTCGCACCCCGTATACGAATCCACTCAAAGGGAAGGCGAAACGGCAACCTACGGCCATTCCATCCTCTGCCTCTGAGCGTGAGGAATCTTTCCTCACGTGATACACCAGTGTTGCGGCTTCCGACTCACATGATGTCTACTTCATTGGGTCGAAGTCGAAGAACAGCTTATGGAGGCTTGTTGTAGAGTTGCGCGAGTGGTTGACCGACGATGTGAGTTGTCTATACTATATAATTTGATAAAAAGCTAGATATATTTATTAATAACTAACACGTGAACTTGTTTATACCATTTTAGCATGTGGATTCCTTTTTGGCTTTATTACGTCGGCAGCAGGACGCTCACCAGTCGACTATCTCACAGCGTTGGACGACTGCCCACACATTCTTTGGAGGCCATATTGAGATGGTCTGGAAGAGTTGGCAGACCACACCGATTGGAGAGTTTGAGTTTTCGGGGCTCTTCACGAGGATTCTTCTGTCCGAACGAATCCCTATTAATTGATGTTGAAAAAAAAATGAAAGTGAGAGTGAGTGTTTGAGTGATATGAGAAGTGTGTGTAAATAAAATGAGTGAGGAGGGTTTATATAGATGAGGGGAAGGGTAATTTTGATATTTTAGAAAAAGTTTGAAATAAATAAATAAATATGAAAATGCGTTTACAATGTAAAATATCCAAAAACCTCTCATATTTATCTAAAATTATTTTAACCCCCATAATGAGTGAGGGGAGTTATATAAATAAAGGGAAGGGTAATTTTGACATTTTAGAAAAAGTTTGAAATAAATAAATACATATCAAAATGCCTTTATAATGTAAAATATCCAAAAACCCCTCATATTTATCTAAAATTACATTAAAACCCTATAGCAAGTGGGAGAGTTATATAAATATGAGGGGAAGGGTAGTTTTGGTATTAAAAAAAGTCACAGGCATTTTTTTTTTGGAATAGTGATTTTGGGCATTTTTGCTTGGAAATAGTGATTTTGGATATTTTTGCTTAATGAGAGGGCATTTTGGCCATTTTTTAAAATTTCCCTTTTTTTAAACTTGACCTATGGGGGAAATGGTTAATTTTAGAGAGAAAAAATAAATAAAATTTTAAGGGATTAGAGTTCTATTAATTTTAACTACTCATAGATGGATAAATGAGATTTTTAAAATTAAGAGGTAAAAACTTGAAATAAGAGGATACTTTGGAAAATAGTCCTTTTGCCAAATTTTAATTGATTAGTAGACGTGGCCTCCAAAAGTATATAAAATTTTCCTTAATTAAATAGGGGAGGACTATTTCCCACCCAACTTTTGATGTGTTCTCAAAGTGCCACCCACGGCAGATGAAAATCTGCTTTTCCCACGCATGAGCAAACTTCCGTCCAATTTTTCAGTTAGGGACAGGGGTAAAATCATTATTTTACTTAAAACTTTAAAATTTTATCGTTTCCCCCCTCCAGGTTTTAAAAATTAATAACTAACCTATCCTCAAAGTTTGAAAAGTTTAGATTTCACCTCTAGGGTTTGCTTCCTTCTCCGACCACCATCAACGGCCTACTCCTTTGACCGATCTCCCATCTCCGACTACAAAGGATGACGAAGGATGACAAAGGATGACCTTTCGTAGCCCAGATCTGGATGACGAAGCGTCGTCCAGATCTGGAAGAACAAACAAAGGACGACGCTTCATCGTCCTTCGTTGTCGCATTTGGACGATGCGACGAGTGACAAAGGACAGTGAAGCGTCGTCCTTCATCGTCTGAGTGGAGCGACGAAGAGATCTCTGCCTCTTCGTCGCATCGTGTGACGAAGAGATCTCCGTCTCTTCGTCGCACCACCGCCATCGCACCAGGAGAAGGAGGAGGCCAGAGACGACTTCGGGAGATGAAGTTGAAGAATGAGGGTAAAACTGTTAGTTTTGAAAGTTATGGGGGGTGACTGCATTTTGAAAAATATGAAAACCCTAGGTTTTGGGGTGAAAATGTTAGTTTTCAAAGTTTAAAAACTTTAGGTAATGTGAAATGTTAGTTTCTAAAACCTAAGGGGGTTGAATGGTAAAACCCTGGGGCGAATTTGATAGATTAAATTGAGGGATATTTTTGTTATTTCATCTAATAAGGGTAAAATGGATATTTTATCCTTATGCAAACATATATCATCCATATTAACGGCTCATAGGTGGAAAAGGTTGATTTTTATCTGTCGTGAGTGACATTTTGAGAACGCATCAAAAGTTGGGTGGGAAATAGTCCTTCTCCCATTAAATAGTGGGAAACATTGATGTTGGAATTTTGTCCACAAAATTAAGCTTAGGAAATTAATGAGGTCAACAGTATAACTAATGAGTTGAAGTTAAATCAAAGTAGAGCCAAATAAATGAAACTTTTGGGATGCCGATGTCTTTTGTGCGGGCAATTTCTATTTAAAGTGAAGATACTTGCTAAAGCATACAAGGCCAGCAGCCAGTCCAGACCCAATCACAGCATAGCCCAAACAAAAAACAATTTTCAGCGAAAAATATCTGTTTTTACTTTTGTTAATTACAACAACACTATAATTTAAACTAAGATTAGATTAGAGTTAAACCAGATCGAATTTTAAGATAGATAATTTGAGTTTAATTAGAATTTATATATTAATTTAAGTATAAATTTAAATTTATTTAAACTAATAAAAAATATCATCAAAAAGTGTCAATTAAATAAATATTATAACGAACAAATATATAGTATCAATAATACGATAAATACTATTATCGATGGAATAAATAATATCATAAAAAAAGAAATTAAACCTATCTTAAATCGAGCTATCAAATGAAAACTTTAATTTAAATGAAATTGAATATTGAAATTTAACTCGATTTGAATTTAACCTAAATATTTGAAGCTCACGTAAATCTAATTAATTAATGAAGCTTCTTGATAAGAGATGAAAACAAAATTAGCCAAACCATCACAATTAATTCTCTTAAACTTGCGTGATTATCACTTGATTTTTGAGAAGTCAAGAATTTCACCTACTTTGATCTTCAGTGATCTTGATTTGTGAAGAAATTATGCGATCGGACAATGCAAACATGGCCCATCTTCATAGTGTTCAGCCTTAAGTTTTTGCTCAATTGGAGATTAATCCTGATGATTAACACAAATAAACTTTCTGATTAATACAACTAAGCAAAGTAATTAATTAATTGGTTGATTAATTGACATAATTACCATAACCCACTTTACTTTCTCAACTCTTGATTACGCACTTACAACCTCTTAATAAGAAATTTAAACCTAATTTCAATTGCTTTGAAGTTAATTTGTCCATCTCAAAATCAATTCATGTCTTGTCACATTTACTATATTTACTTGTACAATGTAAAAACAGGTTAGTAAATATAAATCAGCAATTGGAAAGAAGTTGGGTCGACTAGGATGTAAATATTCATTTGAGCGATGATTAAGATTAATATTAATGATGTTTATTAAGGGAGAAATGGAGAGGTTAATTAATGTTAGTCTGTAATTAATTATATGTTTAATTCCTTTCTAGCGGGTACTTTAACAACATGATTAATATGTTGATTAAGCCCAATGCTAAAATCATTAATATTATTAGTAGGCCACAAAACTTATCCCCACCTAAGTTTTAGTGTATTACCTAACTTTTACTTTCGAAATTTCAAAAACCCAAGATAAAGTTATTGTTGATTTCATCGTTATCTGAACGATGATGAATCGTGTAGACATAAAAATGAATTGTTTATCTTTTAGATATCAAATGGTCATCACCGATAGATATGGCTTGAGTGGGAAGGGTTGAAACGAGAAAATGGGTGGAAAAGGTCGGTTATTGACCATAATACAAATATCCGGAAAAAAAAAAACCCTAAAAAGAATGTTAATTTTTCAAACTTTGGATGGAGAAAAATGTTAGTTTTTTAAAACTAAAAAAGAAAAGAAATATGATAAAATTTTAATTGCATAAATATTTTTAGTTAAATAATATTTTTGTCTTTAACTTTAACAAAATTTTTTAACAGAATAATGAATATTTGAGTTTTTGAATTTTTACATACGGGAGTTTGAGAATAAACTAAAACTTGGGTGGCCTCATTAATATGGGTTATTATTAAATTACTAGGACATTTCACTTATACGCTCATATTTTCACCCTATTCAAATTTGATAAAACTTCTTCGAAATATAAAATCTTTTTCAATTTTTCGCCACCATTTGAAAAATCAATCTCAACCTCTCCACGTACATCTTAACTTAAATCAAAACCTTAATCACGTTGACTCTCTTTGAGTGGCGTAATATGTAGGAATTACCTTTACCAACAAGGCTAATCTAAATCTCCAAAGTAAATAAAAATAAATTAATCCAAGAGCTTTTCATCTTTTCGCCCTTAAAGACACTAACTCAATTAACATTATCGAACATGTCCCTGGCATAATGCCAAGAGTTTGAATACAAATTTCCCAAAGTCAATCCATTAATTTTATGCTTACATATTTTCTACTTCGCAAGGTTTCAAAAAAATTGTTGCCTTTTAATCTGAAAAAAGGTCAATTTGAGATTGTAGATAAGTTTAGAAGATGAATTATAATAATGAATAAAGTTAAGTTTTGATGTATACCCATAACCACTAATTATGAAAAGGATCAGAATAATTGTTTATAGATAGGTTAGGTTAGATTCAACTTCTAAAATTTTATTATTTTTATTTTAATTAATTTAAATAATTTATAATAATCAAATCAATTGGACTTAAACTTAACTGAAGCTGTGCATGCATGTGCATGACCCCTTACTTTCTCTTTTGTCTTCTCACAACCACCACCATCACCACCACCATTTTCTATTTACTTTAATCTAAAATCTTTGTCTTTAATTGCTCCTTCCTTCTTCACGTTTTGGTCCACCCAATCCCCATAAATCAAATTTAAGATGGAGAATAACTTCTTAACTAACCCATGGAAGAAGAAGAAGAAGAAGAAGAAGGTGGGAAAATTCAAAAGAAAGTGGGAGGCAAAATTTTCTAAAGCAATAGTTGAATGTTTTGACCTTTTAGAAGCATAAGCATTGGAATATGGGAATGATCAAACTCAAAAGACTCAACAAACACAAAAGTTGAATTTGTTTATTTTTATTTTGAATCATGTTAATGGATTCATGGCCTCCATTTGTATTCTCATTTTCCAACCCAAACCTGACCTTCGTCTTCTCCTTCAACGTGTGAACCACACTGAATTTTTCTTTATAATAAAGGCTTCCTATAGCACCCCCAATTTCAGACGTGGGTATTAAAAATAATCACATGGGGATGTTAGATTTTAATTTATTTATCTGAACAGGAAACATATATTCCAATTAAGTGGGTTCACGATTCTTGTGAATCTTCCTTCATTACTTTAAAGTTGGGTACAAGAAAACTGTAATTTTTGTTCACGGGAGATGTCACAATTTCCCTGCTGTTAACCATTTAATAGTCTTCGGTTTCATTTCATATATCAATTGATTATTGATCCGTCTTCTCTTTTTACTTTTAGATTTTCTGTTCTGCATGCATAAGCTTTAATTGCGTAGCTTTTGAGAACAGAAAGAAGGCCTGTCTGTCTATATGCGGCATGCAATGAGGCCTGAAATTTATCAGCCAAAAAAAGAAGGTATTCGGGTAAAAGGATATTGATTTTGCACTGTGATTATCAACTTTTGGGGGGTGACTGAATTGAATTGAAGGCCAAACGACTGTTTCCCACCCAAGGTTTGATTTTTTCTGAAGTTCTCACCCATTAACTATGGAAACATCAAACACCCACCCATGATCGGTTAGATTTAACAAAACTCTAATAGTGATAAGGGTAAAATCGTCATTTTTACTATAATATTAAAAATAAACTAAAATAGAATCTCATTTTGCCCCCCTAAACTTTAAAAACTAAAATTTTTCCCCAGCCTAAGTTTTAAAAAATCGCAGTTTCATCCTAGGGTTTGGTTTTGAAATCTCCGGCGACCTCTCCCGCTCCGTTGCCGACGGCCTCTCCCTCCCGAAGCAACATCTCCTTCCAGTGATCTCTTTCCTCCCATTTGGAGGTTCGATCGGCGTCGGAGACGCCTTGGGAGACGAAGAACTTCGTCGGGGAAGACGAAGACGACGGCTTTGTCTTCGTTTTTAATATTATAGCAAAAATAATGATTTTACCCTTACCACTGTTAGGGTTTTATTAAATCTAACCGGTCATGGGTGGGTGTTTGGTGTTTCCATAGTTAAAAGGGGGACATTTGAGAAAACATCAAACCTTGGGTGGGAAATAGTCATTTGGCCTTGAATTGAATTGAAGGCAGTATTAGTGAATGGTGACAAGTATCAGTCTGATTGTAGCCAGAGAGTTAAAAAAAAAAATTTATTTGCTTTAAATTAAATGTATTTGAAGTTAAAAGAGATATGGGTTTAAATCGTTTTTGATAATATTTTTAAATTAAATTATTTATTGATCTAATATCGTAAATGAGGTGTACCTTAATGGTAAAAAAGAAAGAAGTAATGGAAATTAACTGTTTAAATGCTTCCACCCTTTTAATTTCTTCTCCTTCCTTCTATTCACCTTTTAAGCTTTACTATTGAATTCAGTTACTCCAAAATCCACATTAATTGATGGGAATTCAATCAAACACAATTGAATAGGGAAATTTAAGAGTAGCTTTATTTTTTATTGAATGAGAGGAGGTTTCCAAAATAACATTTGCCACCACCCCACTTTTAAAAAGGTTTAACATGTTGAATTCAAAATTGATGACCAAGCAAGCAAGATGTCCACCGCCACTTCTCTTCATATTATTTTCTTAAGGTAGAATAGCTAATTCCCATTTGAAAAAAAATATTTTCCTATCTGTTATATAATTTCTGTCTAACTATAGATTCGATGAAAAATCCAAAAATATTCTTTAATAGTTGATGACAAGTAAAAAAAAAAACCTCTATTTCTTTCTCTTTGTTCTCTCATAAATACTTTCGTTTTATCGTTATTCATCCTACTCAATTGCTTATTTATAAACCCTAAACACGAAAAATTTACATCATTATGATCACAAATCTCCTCTCAAATTTCTCAAAACAAACAGAGTAAAGAAGATAATTGAGAGTAAAAAAGATGATAATTAATAGATTAATTGTGTAATAATTAAAAATGAAAAGAATGGAAAAAAACTTTTTGATCATATTAACAATTAAGTGAGAGCTATCGAAGTACTTCACTTTTTTTTAAACTTACTTTCATTTTGTTTTTAATCAATGATTTTGGTTTGAGTTAAATTACTTTTCTACTATTTTACAATGAAAATTAATTGACAAAACTGATTTACTGGTTAAAAAAATTAAAATTTCAAACTTACAAGAGAAAACAATCATTTCAACAAACATGGGTAGGAAACAATGATTTCAAATCATACTATTATGACCAACGGATAAGGCGCATCCAACGGTTCAAATGTTCCCGATATTTAAAGCATTTGTAAAAGAAAGAAAAACAGGAACGCGGACGCCGTTAAACTGAAAAAACTGTCCTATAAATAAGCAACAACGCATCATTAAATAATAATAATAATAATTAATAAATAAATAAAAGGAAAAACAGTTTTGATTTAGAAAAGAGTCAAAGTTATATTCGCTGAAGGGAAGTAAAGTCATGTTTTTGTTTTCAGACGACTGAAAACTCGAGTCTACTCAACTCAGGGGGATAAAAGAGAGAGAAACAGAGATTTGTGTGTTGAGGTTCAAGATCTTGTCAGATCCACCAAAACGAACTGTAAGAATTCTCTCACATGCTTTCTTCCTTCTTCTTCTTCAACTCTCTTTCACTAACATTTTTGTTTGAACAAGTTATGTGTTTGATCTCAAAAAAGGTTCTTGTTTAATCTTCTTCTTCTTCTCTCTTTTCAACCCTTTCTTCTTTTGGGGTTTCTTTTTGTTTTATCATTTTTTCTGTTTGGGTTTCAAGATTTTTTTTTGTTTTTGTGCTGTTTGTTTTACATGTTGCATTGTGGATTTCGCATGCATTTTGTGGTTTTATTGTTTAAATGTTTGTTTCATCATAATATTCTTCTTTTTTATTCCTGAAAGTTTTGATTTCTGATTTTTATGTATTATGAATCTTTCTTTTTGAATTTAATAAGTGCATATATTTTGTTTATATCTTTCCCTTATGCCGTGTTATTTAATGTAACAACATAAATCGAAAGCGTATATGTTTTAAAAAAACAAACAAATTTTTATTACCATGTTGTGATCTATAAATTTCCTTTTTATATCTATACTCAGGATCATTGTTTTTCCCAAATTTGCTTTAAAATTTTGTGGGAATAATACTCTTATTAATTTTTTTTTTTTGTTCTCAAGTGCCGAAAAGCACAGTGAAAGTATAGGGACAAAAGATTATAGAAAAATTCGTTGAGATATGAGATTTACTTCACTTTATGGCATATGCGGTTGTTGTTTGAAAGCTTGCACATGAAGGAGTCATGAATCTATGAAACTTGATTGAAACTGAAGTTATTTTAGATTATGAATGAATTTTTTTTCAAATATGGAAAGTTCAAATCCTAAGATGAAAATTTAGTGCATAATATTTCCAGATCTATATTGTAATTTGTTGTGTAGTGTTAGGCCTATTAGACCTCTCTCAGCCAAAAGCTAGAGGTGAGGCTTTTTCCTAAAGCCTCTTTCCTAACCGATGTGGAACAACCCAACAACCTCCTCCTCACACATCGGGATACGTCTCACAACCAACCATCCAGAAGAGCAAGGGGCTATTGGTTGGACCTTCATATCAACCGGTCACTCCAGTGGCCTCCTGGATGAAACTGTTGCAACTGGGCTTTGAAACCATTGTTAGGTGCCCAATAAGGGACAACCCAACAAGTGTAACATGGATTCATGAAGTTCTCTGAAGCCTTCTCTTTGGTTATACTTTTATGTTTGCGATGTTTTTAGGGCTGTCATAAGAAGTGTATTTTAAATTTATTTTAGAATTAGAGCCAGTTATTTTCTGTATGTTAGGAAGCTACTATTGATCAGCACTCTCACTCTCTTTTTTTTTCTATGTGAGTTTTTGTAATATGTTTAGTTGTATGATTTGGAATTCAGAATTTGAGTTTTCATTTTTGATTGAATTGTGTGCATAATGATTTAATATCATTCAAAATTTATAGATGTAAGGGAAATAATAGGTGAGAAAGACAAATGGTTACTTGCTGAGTTGCTGTCACTATATTCAAGCCTTTTTTATTGTATATTTGATAAAATAATTATTGCCTCCAGATAGTGAAATCAATAATATGACAACTTTTCAACTCATTCTTGAACTTATGTGAGCAATTCGAAGTTTTGAATATTACTCTGAACTCATAAATCTCAAAACAACCATAAATCTACTTGCATCGCTTATTTTCTGAAGATTTAGTCAGATCAAGGATGACCTTCTTCAATGAGTTCACATGGAGATTGTATCAGGCACTGGGATGTGGATAGAATAGTGTTTCATGGTTGTTTTAGGTGTGATGGTTAATTGACATGTTTAGCTTTTGTTGTTTTGTGTGAAAGAACACTCAAATAAGGTAAGTATGTTGCAATCAATCTTTTTATGGATAAATTTTTTTTGGCTCTTTATCAGCATCTAGGAGGTGTTTGTGTTTTAATGAGTTGCCAATGTCATTATTATGAAGCATAATGAACTTCATCGTTGCACTTTTCATTCAGGGTGATGGGGAGAGAGCCCATGGATGTACACATGGATAAGAAGCCAAATGGTGTTGTGAAGTCAAATGGTGCATCTCATGATAATGTTTATGTTGCCCCAAAAATTTCAGAAGACCTCATTGAAGCAAAGGACTATGATGTGAAAGAATGCACTGCAGAAAACTCTGTTGATGGTTGTTGTGACAAACAAGATGTAGTAGTTGTTAAAAGCAAAAACTTTGATACTGATGGGGCTGAGGATCAAAATGAGAGTCATGGATCTCAGAAGTCAAGCTTTCCTACACCTAAACCTCATGGTCCGGCTCATGTCCGTACAAATAAAACTGTCTCTCAGCCTTTTGCTCTGGCAACTGAAAAGCGTGCATCAGGCATAAATCGGCGGTTTGGGTCTGAAACTGTAGCTGATGTTAACAATGTCCAAACCCCTATGCCTAAGAAGATGTTACAGGTAATGGAAACCCAGATTGGTGTATTTTGATGGATGTCATTGGCTGTTATTCATTCTTCAAGTGAGTAAATCAATAATCAAAATGAAAAGGCAGCTGTGGCCAATGTCTGCTTTGGTTGGTTTAATATTAGAAATAATCAACATTTAATAAAGAGTTCAGGTGTGAGAAAGATTCCAGAAAAATAAATGTGCTGTTTCAAGAGAGAGGTTATCTCACCATGTATGTGCATTAGAAGACTCGTCAAAGGAAAAATTTTAAATAATTTTTAACTTTTATTTTACATTCCACTTTTCTGTTGTAATTTGTTTTTTTCTGTGGGCAATTTAATTTTTCTTTTTTTTTTATATTTTGATATTATCTTGCTTTGTTTCTGGATGCATACTATCTTCAAGTTTTCTTTTTTACTTTAACCAATTAGACTGGATGCATACTATCTTCAAGTTTTCTTTTTTACTTTAACCAATTAGAAGTGGGCAACATTTTTCTTCACTTCATTTGCAACTGCTTGTGAGGCTTTGGATTAATGGATTCACTTGCTTTGATTTGTCAGCTACTTAAAGGATTGTGTCAATTGATTTTCTTACCAATTGATGGAAACTTATTTGTTAAGGAGATCATCCGTAGGATCTTTACCCATATCATGGTGAAGGTTTAGGAATATGTTTCAAATCTTTTATGTGTTATTCAGAATTTAATTAGATCATAACCTTTGTGGGATTTACAAAGATTAGTGAATCTTGTTTAGAATTATCAATTTTGCGATTGTAGTTGTAAATCTTACAGTGCTTCCTGTCTTTAAACTCTTTCTATTGTTTCCAGCCAAGCTCACCCCTGACATCAAAGAAGTTATCTCAACTTGATAATAAGAAGTTCCCAGATGAAGAAGATAATTGGTCTGTTGCTTCCTCGTATCCTTTGTTTTCTGCTTTGTGCTTTTTTCCTCGCATTATTTGGGTTCATATATTGGATTATCCTTAGCTATAAATAGTACTGCTACATCTGTCCGAAAGGTAACCGTTGGAACTGCTCCTAAATTTCGATCTTATGAACGTGCTGAGAAACGGAAGGAGGTATACTATGAATAAAATATTAGATGTATAGTCTTTTTATTGTGTCCGTATTGCATTTATTAGTCTTTTTATGTTTGTCATAATTTCCCTCATCCAGTTCTACACAAAATTAGAGCAAAAGCAACGAGCATTAGAAGCAGAGAAAACCCAGTGTGAAGCAAGACAAAAGGTGCACTTTTTAAAATGTCTTCTGCTATCTGTTCACTCAGTTAAAGCAAATCCAGTTTGTAGATACTGTTATTGAAGAAACCACCCATAAAATTTTCTTGTACCTATTAACAGGAAGAGCAAGAAGCTGCCATTAAGCAGCTTAGAAAGAGCATGGTTGTCAAAGCAAATCCAGTTCCTAGTTTTTACTATGAGCCGCCCCCACTGAAGACTGAGCTTAAGAAGGTATTTCTTCTCATGGTTCTAAGTCCTTAAACTTTTTCAATGTTCATGGAGATGGTGTTAGTCCTTTGATTAAAGACATAAGTATCAACCAGAGAATGGAAATATCTGGCTTTATTTGAATAACTTTGTCTTTGGGTCAAGAGTAGCTTCAATGAAAGACTCGAATTTCTCAGTTTCTTATCAAAACATATCAAATGAAAAATATAAATATAAAACAAAACGTAGATGTTGATTTGCGAGATGTTCTGTAGTAAATAATAAAATAATAGCAGACGTATTCACTGGAATTGTTATTGCTGGAATGAGAACTGGCTTATGTCATAGCTGCAGCTTTTGATGGAACACAAAATATTGATGTTCTTATTTGTCTCTGATGTCAGCTTCCATTGACAAGACCCAAATCTCCAAAACTAAACAGCTTAAGCCGGAGAAAGAGCTGCAGTGATGTAGTTACTTCCCCTGATGGCAAGGAAAAAGTTTGTGCTCGAGCACAGCGCCACAGCCTTGGTACCGGCAAAGTAGAATCCCCTGCATCCACTACAAAAGTTAAGGTGCCAGGACAGAATACTAATGGCTCTTGCAAGGTGAAAAACCAACTGAAGCAGGCAGAGACAACACATGCCTCCCCTCAGAAGATCACAGAGCAAGCCATTGCAGATATCAGTGTTGAGTCCTGAACTGCTGGTTTTTGACCATTCAAGTTGGAGAAAAAGTCTTCAATTTTCATTACTACCATATGGACGTTCCAAAAGATGTAGCCTGTTTCTTTTCAGCTACAATGACTTGTTTTAATTAAGTGGTTTGTGTTGATGTGAAATGTATATTTTTGTAAGTTATCTTGGTACATATCATGTTTTATAGAGTTAGCAATTTTAGCTTGGACCAAGCTTTGTTGTTTCATCAAACATTTTACTTGGCAAATGGAACTTGATGTTCTAAGTTGTCTCAGCTGCTAGAGTCTTTCACTTTCTTTTGCATTGAATATGTTTTCAGGGTCTCACTTGGGATTATAGCAGATGCTCTTCATTTTTGGTAAACAGTGATCTAAATTGCGCCAGGTTTCACATCTGGGTCTCATTAATTGTAGAATTGGGAGCCAAATTTAACTGGAATCAAGAAATGCTGATTCGCAACAGCAGAGAGATGTGTAATACATGCTAATTGAACATAGAACAGTGGTGTTTTATCGTTTGAGACTCTGAATTCTGCATATTGTGGATAAGAATGGCAGGGAAAGAAAAATATTTTTAGACCTATGAAGTTCTAATATTATAATATTCTTCCCCACAGTTTATAAAATATGAAATTGGGCAACAATGATATTGGTATCCATAGTTTTTTGATGAAAATTGCTTGCAATCCTGTTATATCAAAGCAAACTATAGCAAGGTTAAAATTGAGGCATACATTTGATGGTATAATAAATTCTGGAGAATATTGTAACTTTTAAAAACTTCTTGTCTTAAGTGTAATTACAATAAATATGGGGGCCTGGGAAATCTTGCCGATAAAAAATCTCTAGCAAAACATTACAAGTTCAAGTGTTCAACTATCTCAAGAATCTAGTTATGATATGAAGTAGCCTCCAGAACCATGGCCACCTTAATTTCATCTTCATCTTCTTCTTTCATCCTTCAACCCCTTAAACCCTCAAAACCCTCAGTAATCTCCGACCCAAAGTTCCTTCCTTGGACCATTATATCAACTTCTCAGCCAAAAACAGCTACAAGAAATGCTCAAAAATCAAATTCCAGGCCTCGCAAAAGGTCCTCATATGGCACCTCAAGAAGGTCCATTCTCAAGAAAACCTTCTCTCAGGAGCAGGTAACTTTCTCTGCGCCCCTCTCTGGTGACCCCCACGTGGGGATAATTGGAGGAGGCATGGCGGGCCTTGCTTGTGCTTTGAGTCTGGACCAGAAAGGTGTTAAGTCTACTGTTTTTGATACGGTTAGTCAATCGTTTTGTCTTGTTTTGTTTTGTTTTGTTTTATTCTGAGGTGAGAAATCTGTGTATTTAATTGGGTTTTTGAAACTGAGTAATTAATGTTAAAGCTTAACTTATTGAATGAGATATTCTACGGTTGAGACACGAGTATTAAGATCCATATTGCTTGTAATGAGTAATCTGTTGCAAAATCATTATTTTATGTGAATGCACCTTCTATATTTTTATGTGCATTAAACTCTTCATTGACATTATCATAACTTTGTGGAATTCTGATTTTACTATGTTTGGTGTATTAGGGGATTCATGGTTTGGGAGGAAGAATGGGAACTAGAATAATTGATCCTCAACCACTAATATTTGATCATGCTGCTCAGTTCTTTACTGTGAGTGATTCGCGGTTTGGTCAGTTAGTTGATGCTTGGTTGGAGAGAGGTCTGGTGCAGCAGTGGGAAGGTTTGATTGGGGAGCTTGAAATTGGTGGCCGGTTTGTTCCATTTCCTTCTTCCCCTCCAAGATATGTTGGCATTAATGGGATGCGCCCTCTTGCTGACTCTTTATTGACCCAGGTAACTAATCTTTCTCCTCTGGGATGTGCCAAGTTGTATTATGACTATAATTCCTTAAAAAAGGCATCATACTCTTTTATGCACTGGCTTAATGTTACCAATTTGGTTAAGCTATATGCAATGCAAGGTATTACATTGTTATGCCGCTTTATAATGATATAGGTAAATCGAATACCTTTCTTCGGCTTGTCATGGCTGAATTTATTTTGATGCTTTGTGCAGACGTCTATGGTCAATGTTGTGAGACCTTGCTGGATAAGTAAACTTGAGCCATTTAACGGGATGTGGCACTTGAGTGAGGATGGAAAACCTCGTGGGCAGTTTGATATAATTGTTATTGCTCATAATGGTGATTTCGTGCTGCCCTGTGTGCTTCTACATATTAACTTAGTATAATGTTATAAAATTCCTGTGTTGTGTTGAGGATATGTAATTTTGTTGTTTAGTTTGTCAACATAAATGTTACAGTGACCTTTTTGAAAAATAAAAATCATGTCTGATTCTACTTTCGATCATTAAAATGGAGTTAGGAATGGCAAAATGGCTGCTAAGTACAGAAAAATCCTGCCCATAGTCCATTAATGCTTGTGCTTAAAATATGCAGAATGTGCTCATTCAAAACATGTTCTCATAATTGACACCTTTATAAATTACTTTTAGAGTTCACAATTCCTTCATATCAACATTTTCATGTTGACATCAATGAACTTTCTGTCAGTTGTAATGTTTTGGTTTATTGAAGATTTTATATTCTGTGAAATGTAGTATATAGAGTAAATTTCTGGATCAGGAAGACAAGGCAATTGAAGGCAATAGCAGCTAATCCGCCTTTTAAGCATTTTTTGCTTTTCCTTATAATAATGATTCCTCCGTTTAACTGATAGGAAAATGTGCAAATCGCTTACTTGGTTCATCAGGCTTACCTCTTATTGCCAGACAAATGAAGGTATACTTTGAAATATTAACTTTTTTAAAGTTAAACTCGACTCGGCTCTATTGTTATTCACCATCAGCTTTGCCAAATTGTTTTGGATAATTCACTTTTTATTTTTTTTGGTTGTTTGTAGAGGTTGGAACTCAGTTCCATATGGGCTCTCCTTGCAGCATTTGGGGGACCCCTTCCTCTAGGTGGGGAATTCACATTTGAAGGAGCCTTTGTTAAAGGAGTTGATTCTCTCTCATGGATGGCAAATAACTCAATGAAACTTTTGGGTTCTCGAAATGATGGTCCTCAATGTTGGACCTTTTTCAGCACTGCAGCTTATGGAAAGCAAAACAAGGTTCCACAGGTTAGTTACAGGTTTACACATAGTTATATCTGAAAATCATTTAATAAAATAAATTTTGGGTGAACGGTACCAGGAGGAATTGGAACCCGAAACCGACCAGGTAGGAAACTATCTTGATTGATTCTGGTTCTGGTTCCCATTTTTATGGTAAGATACCTTGACCTGCTCACCCCTATAGATTAGCACTGAATTCTCCATTTTAGAAGTGAAGAAATATGATTAGTTTAACGGCATTCTTTGGTGTAAAAAAGGTGGTTGTAATGCATTGCAGTAAGGTTTTTTCTGCAAGATATTGATTTTATTCTAGTCATTTTTTTAGGAAAACATCCCAACTGCCACCGCAGAGAAGGTGAAAACAGGTATGCTTGAAGGTGTTGAAGCTGCACTTGGACTACCAAGGTGTTCACTTCAAAAGCCCCTTTACACTCGAGTCCAATTATGGTGAGACGCTGCTTCTTCTTGACAGACTTTTGTGAGTGCATTACTATGTTCAATTTCTGATACTTGGCAAATTTCGAAAGGCTCAGGACACATTTGAGCACAAAGGTCTCTTATGGCCTGAGTGCAAAGCTCAGTACTTACTCAAATTTTAGGAGTTCTTTCAACACTAGAAGAAATAGTATATTTTGCAGGAGTCATAATATAAATCATAAACGAAGGAAACAAAAATTGTGATTATTCTAGTATTCGATATGGAAATTTTGAAAATTTAAGGGGTTTTACATCTGGTCTACAATTTGCAGGAATTTCGATTATGATCCTTAAATAGTTTGAGATATGTTGGCCAGGCGTCTTATTTATTAGTGGAACAGTGGATAAAAAAAGTGGTTCTTTATTGTTACACCTAGACTAATCCAAGGTTAGTGTTCACACACATGGTATGAACAAATGAAATGATCTTTATTGCCTCCTGCCTTTCATCACAAAGTGTGGCTTTTTAATCAAACTTGCACTTCATCAAACATGCTGTGGTCTAAGTGTAACCACACAGTTTTTCCTTTGCAATGCATGATGTTTTCTACTTGTTAATGGGTTTTGAGTACCAAGGAAATTTATGAAAATATTGGGTTACTCTACATTCATTTTGGTTGATTTTCCTTTTTTGGGATGTGTAGGGGTGCGGCCCTTCCAACTAATACTCCTAGTATCCCATGCATCTTTGACCCTCATGGAAGGGCTGGTATCTGCGGCGATTGGTTGCTGGGTTCAAGTTTAGAGTGTGCAGCCTTAAGTGGCATGGCTCTTGCTAATCATGTGAGGATTTGTTGTTCTTTTTTATACTATTTGTGCATAGTATATATTTCTTTCAATTTATCTATAATGTCAAATATTATTAGTCTGTAACTTAATACCTTTTGTAACATGAGGTTAAAAACATGAAATCTTGATTATTCATTTATAAAGCTTGATTACTTGTATATAAAAATTTATTGGGGTTTGCAATTCAGATAGTAGATTATTTACAAAGTGGTGGAGTTTGTCCTGAGGAGTTTGCTGTTGGTTTGCACAATGAGTTCCAGCCCCTTGAAGGACATGATATTGGACAATTTCCAGGCTTGGAATCCAAGGAAAAGGAAGATCTTCAAACATATCAACTTACCACTTGAATTCATAAACAGGCTATGGAGACTTCAGAGTTCTCTTAGGTATATAGTGTTGATGTAATGTTCTTTCCTTCATATGCTTGGTTGATGCTCCATTTTCATGTTTAATGTCTTGTTTCTTTTGGTGGCAGAACTAGTGCATAAAGGTAGCCCTTGGAAAAGTTGCTAAGCAAGATACTTAAGTTCATTCTTGAACATCATCCATTATGAAACCAAATGACAAATGCATGTTTCAAGTTTTAGGGCAACCAATATTTATGGAAAGAATTTGTTCTCAGAAGCAGGTGACAAGAAAGATGAGAGTTTCCCAGTACAGTATACAAAGCGTAACAGAAATCACTGTCCAACCGCAGCAAAGGAGGGGACAACATAAATTTTGCCTCTTCGATAAATGGAACTTTTAATGAACCACTTCACACTCATCATCTATTCAGGTTTAGACTGTTTAGTAGGTAGAGCAAGTACCAAATCATGTGAATATGTCAAAACTTACAGTTTGTAAAATATTTCTGGAAGTTATAAATTTCAGTTGTAACAGAGATGATGCTTGTTGAATCTTTATGTCTCAATCCGTTTTCAAAAAACAAAACTGGAAGATGATAACAGCCTCAACTTCATTAATTACACTGCTTTTGTAACATGCCATACAAATACGTTATTTCTGAATAGAAGTTATTGCATTCCAATGAAGATGTTCATCTTATTATAAATACAACCCACAAAGAAAGAAGAAAAAGATGGAGAACAAGAGATGAGGCGCATAAAGAGAACAGGTAGTGCTTGTCTGTTGGGTTTTGTGGTTATACATACAGGATAGAGTATCAACTTCCAAACCTTATAGTGGGAGCAATAACAAAGGAAAGTTTATATAATGCTTTTGAGAATGGCATCACGGCAGAGCAAGTGAGCATTAATATTCAGTTGATTATTTGATTTGTTTTCTGTTTAATGTCCCACTAAGTACTTTTGAAAATGCCTCATTCCTTCCCTAATCTTTTATTCAAAGCCAACTTACTAACCTCTGTGATTATCAATATTTTGCTATAGATATGCTTATTTAGCCTCAAGTAACTCTGGACAGTTTTCACTTGCAGATAATTTCTTTTCTTCAGCAGAATGCACATCCTCGAGTTGCTGATAAAGTTCCATCAGTACCAGAGAATGTATTTGATCAGGTTGTAATTCTCCCCTACATTCAGATATGTGCAACCTAAATATTTTGGCTGTAAGTGATAGTTATGGCAGCCACATTTTGGACAGGAGGTGATGGAGACTGTCGAAGTGAATGTGAAAATGCCATTGGTTGCTTAAGCTCGACAGAATGCACCTTAGCCTGTGTTGTTGCTTGTACCCCGTCCTTGTGATCTTAACCGTATTTTCCCAACTCTTACTCTATTATTTTCTTCATAGTTTTCTATTTCATGCAACATCTTCAAAGAAAATTACATTGATATTGTTTTTGTTTGCAAAAACAGGTTACTTCCGAGATTACAGGAACAGGAAAGAAGAGATATGTGGCCATCTGGGATAGCCTGCATGAGAAGAGTAATCAAGGGATTGTGATGACAGTGTCATTGGCATTGTAGACTCAGTTTGATTAAGAGGCAATCTCTGGAACTGCTGCTTGTTCTTTTGATCAGTTATTCAACTGATGTACATGTTTTATCAGTTTAATAAATGTAAACAATATTAAATGTGGGTCAAAGAGAATGAGTTAATTGAATGTGCATTTAGGATTTGCTTGAACACAAGAACCAAATGGACTGTACATTCTTGAATGACTCGAACTGTAATAATAAACCTTACTGAATTTTCAATTTATTTAAAAGATTAATTAAATAAATAATGTCATCTTATATTTCTGAGAATCTGTTTCAGAGGGAGGGTATAAAATTCTCCTTGGTCCAATCACTTGCTGTTGTTGCTGTCATGCCTGCCAAAGCTTCAACTTATCAAACAAAAAGTAAATCATACAACAAAGGGTGGAGAGCAAAAGAGAATGTTTTTTTGAATTATTTGAGAGGAACATATAAAGATTTTTTTTGTCAAAACTTCTATCAAATCATTATATGATTGAATGGTATTTGTATTAGTTGTTTGTGGTAACATGATAGGATGAGAATGAGAATGAGTAGATATTTCTATCAGTATTCGAGACTAGTGATGGAGAATTTTCTAACTAAACCATTGACAAAATTTTTGTAAACCTAAGCCTTAAACCTTAAATTTTATTTTTATAAATTCCACTCAAGAGATCATATCAAAATAATATTTAAAAAAGAAAGAACTAGAAGTAGAGCATGCATTATATAACTGAAATTTAAATATTATACTAATAACATTACATTCACTCAAAACCCTTGAAGAAAAGAAACAAGAACATAATTTGGCTTTTTCAGCCTCCCTAACATATATAAGAGCCTTTTAGCTTTGTCTCCTCTGTGGCTCCACTTGCAGAGACACAGAAAACCAAAAAGCTTTTAGATAAGTACTGGAAATTAGCTCCAGCATTTGTTGTCACAAGCTTGAACTACAAATTATATACACCAGAGATTCACAATTCAGATTAACTAATCTTGGTTGGTTTAGATAGTCATAAGATGGAGATGTTGGCATTACAGCGTCATGTATGGGCTGATTGTGATGCCTGTAACCTGGAATGGTTGTGCTCACCTTCATAGGTTACAATTAGCATTGAAGGGTCGGCAGGGCATCTCTCGACATGCTTTCTTGCAGGGCAGCCTCTCACAGTACTACATTTGTAGTATCCCCTGCATTTAAAAGCTTACTAGTAAGGTCAAGTATCATATTCATCAATTATCTAAGCTTGCAATGGAGTAATCTATGGCTATGCAGGTTACTGAATAAGACAGTAGTGAGGCTTTGACTTGTTTGTGGTTGAATCTAAAGAAGCAAGGTTCAATTTGGGCTTTCATTTGAGCCTCTCTTGGCACGATTTACTTAGCCCAAGGCTCAGTACACCCATGATCACAAGCACAATATGGTCCTGCACATCCCAGAATGGCAAAATTTGTTTGATTGCTTGTTATTTTTTTATTCAATTCTTCATTTGGGTAAAATTGGTGGCAATATTGTTAGAAGTAGATGTTCTTTATCCATTATCATAAGTCTTGCCATGTTTACTCTAAGCTCATCATATCTAGACATGATATGATATAACTTGCCATTTATTGGAAGCTAGTCAGCAATTGAAAAGACAAGACTATTTCTAATTCTATCCAATGTCTGATTATGATAATAAACAGTTAACTTTGGACTTGTAAGGTTTCTTAAGCCTAAAGAAGTCCCAATTGGGACTTGCAAAGAAGAACATAAGCCAAAAGTAGATGTAATGTACCTCGGATGTGGAGAACCCTTAATAGGTTTCTGTCCATATTTCCTCCATGAATACTCATCAGGAGGAATATCTGCAACCTTGTTACTGATGGCAGGCACCTTGATTGACCTCTTTATCCTGTGTTTCCTGTATACAAATACAAAACAAGTTCATAATAATCAACTCAAACAGAATAAACAACACCAAAATTACAGCATATAAAATCTAAATCTAACCTCCTCTTTGAGCAATGACATTTACCAACAGTACTACATTTCATATTCACATTCTCTCCCCTCCCAGAACACCTAGTACTCTTGGACTGTTGAGAGATCTGACTTGAATGCTGTGGCACACCAATCAATTGAAAAGAATTTCCATCAAAGTTAGCAACACTTCCATCTAAGCTCAAGGATGATACTAGTGACTTAGTTGAGGACATGGTTGGTGTGCAACTAGAGCCATCAAATTTGAGGTTTATGCCACTGTTGGTACTCCTGCTAGAGTACAGCATATTCATATCAGCTTGATATTTCTGTTGATGCTGTTGAAACCTCAACCTTTGCAGCTGTTGCTGATGATGCATAAAGTGAACGTGTGGAGATGGTATTGCTTGGAGAGGGAACTTTGGAGATGAGTGCATAGGATCAGCTGGGATTATTTGGAGAGGTTTTGGAGAAAAAACTGGTGTGTAATTAGGACTGTCTAAGAAAATACTTTGAGGCAAAGATGAAGAAAGTTTCTTATTCCTCAACTTTCTGATTCTTCCATGACCAAAACTTGAGCTTAAAAGAGACACAACTCTTTTGAATCTAAACACAGCTTCATCAGTTTCGCCTGCCAAGTTCCTGTACTGGACTTGCTGATGATCTCTATGCTGAGACAACAAACCAAGAACTCTATAACAGCTCTCAACGGCAGCCTTGTTTGCTTCTTCAACCTCCTCCATGTTCAACAAACAGAAAACAGAAAATCAAACCTTAATGAAAACCATAAAAATAGAACAAACACTTTAAGACCAAGATGAGACAAACATGAAAAACTGAGCCGAAACTATCTTCATAAAAGAAACCAATCCAAACCCATTTGCAAAAAAGGAAAACTGAGATGGGAATTCATGTCTTTTCAAACAAAAGCTGAATGTGATGATGATATCATATTGAAATCATCAAAAGTAAAAGATGGTACCGAAAACAAAATTAACAATTTTCTTTTTTCCGGTTATGGCCAAATAATTCAAAGTAAAGAGAAAAGGAAAAAGAAAACATAATAAGAAGACAAAAATTAAGAAAAGCTTAGTGAAGTTGGAGCTGAAGAGGAATCCTAAATTATCCCATAGTTTGAATAAAAAGATGTGAAAGAAGACTTTGTTCACTTTATGGAACTTGTTAAAATGACAAAAACAAAAGAAAACAAATACTCTCTTTTAATTAAATTTCACTTGTTCAAACTCAAATTAAAAAAAAAAATCAAAGAGAAAACAGTGAGGTAATTATAAAAACAGCGCTCTGTCCAATGCAAAGAGGCAACAGAAAGAAACTGAAGTCTCTGTTAAAGATCCTCATGCGGGTCTTACAAGAGCACTCTATTTTTTTTTTTAATAATATTTTTTCCAAAGAAAATTTACATTTTATTCATGGGTAATTTTCATATTTTTCAGGAAGAATAGAATGAATTCAAAATTGACGTTTGATTTTAAAAATTATAAAAATTTACGTTTTTAATTACATGTAATTATTGATTTATATTGTAAATAAAGCATTAATTTCAACAATCAGGCATAATAAATAATAATAAAAAGACAAGTTGTTAATTAGGGTGGCTTTTGTTAAAAAGGTCCGCCAAGAGTAGGGCCTAAGTGTCAATCTAGCATCTCGAGTAAACCGTTGGAATGAACCGACGGTGCACATTGTGACACGTGGAGGAAAAGTATGAAAGTATCTTTGTCTGTTTGTGTAAGTGAACTGTGAAAGCAGCAGAGTCAATACAACAGTTGACCTGACAGAGATTCTGTCTGCCCTGGCATCCCTCTCTTCTATTCTGTTCATGTGGTTTTATCTTAAATAAATTTACTATTTTACCCCTTTTTTACAAACTTACCCTTTTACCCATGGATGAAAGAAGAAGAAGAAGAAGAAGAAGAAGAATAGTTTCGAAAAAACAAAATTTTTTATCTTATTATTTACCTTTATAGCTTCTCTGTTAAAATTCTTTTCCATTTCTTATGATTTTTATTTTTATTTTTTTTATATCATCCATGTATATTTCTTTTTCATTTACCTTTTTTTTTTAAATGAAAAAATATATTAACAAAAAAAACAACAAACCTATAAAAAAGATTTAAGATTATCCTAAATTTATTTTGCCAAAAAAAATGATGTCAATTTATTTATCCTATTGGATAAATAGTAGATAAGGAATATATCAATCACCAATCTAATGATGATAATGACTAAGTCTAAGTCTAAGTCTAAGTAAGTAACGTCGTGTTAGAAAAATCTAATAGAGTATTTAAAGATATTGTCGATGACAATTTTATCGTACCACTATTGGATTGATTTTCCAATAAGGCCAAAGGACTATTTCCCACCCAAGGTTTAATGAAAAGATAAATTTTCATCCATTAAATTTTAAAAACTTAAATACCCACCTATTTATTAAAATTAGGGATAAAATTATCATTTAACTAAAAATATTAAAAACTATCACATTTCCCCCCCCCCCCCCCCCCCAAGTGTATAAATCAAACATTTTCCCCACCCAAGGTTTAAAGAATCACAATTTTCCCCCTAGAGTTTCATTCCTTCTCTATCTGACCTTTCATCTAGCCTCCATGACGAAGACACAGCCATGAAAAGGCCACTAAGGCGACAATTGGAAGCGAAGTCGTTGAAGATTTGTCGTGCAACGGATCATCACACTTCGTGTAGATTTGTCCCACGACGAATCTCAACCACTTTTGTTATGCTTCTACTTGTCGAGACATTTCTGGACAATGCCAATATCTGTCGAAGTGGAAGCGATGTGGTCAGAGACAGCGAACTCTACCGTCTCTGATGACAGTTTCAAAACCTTAGGGAAAAAAGGTGATTTTTCAAACCTTCAATGAAGAAAATTTCAAATTTATAAACCTAGGGAGAAATAATTTTTTTTTAGTTTTTAAAATTTTTAACTAAATAACAATTTTACCCTTATTCATAATAATAAATTTTAACAAATGGGTGTATATTTAGGTTTTTAAAAGTTAATTAACAAACATTTGTCTTTTCACTAAATCTTGGGTGGGACTTGTCCTTTGGCCTTCCAATAATCAACCCAATGGTGCAGGTGATAGTACCAACAACACGAGCTGGTTGTGCTCGGCCACTTCTTCAATTTCTAAAAATTCCTAAAATCCATGATAGAAAAAGAAAATTTTACTCAATAAAACGTCTTAAATTATTAAATGAAACATCAGAAAAGATAAAGGTTGAGTAACCTTGAAGAACACACATATGAAATATTCTTGAGGAATACTGAAGTGGCATGGCACAATCATTGAATTGGAATTTGTTCTGCTTGTTAAACTTCCAACACTGTTTTTTCATTGGGACATTCTGTCTCATAATCTTAATTAATTAAGATTAACACTAATCAGAGTTGGTAATAAATATAATACAACAACATAAAAACTAATTAAAATAAGAAAACATTGAAAAAATTTGAAAGGGGGTTATCCTTATTATTTTGTTTTTTTTTTTGATAACGAAGAATCTCACTCAAATCAGATTATTACTTTCAGAATTAACTCTATAATTACTGAATCAAATAAATTAAAAGTTTGATATTAATATATCATCAAATAAGATTTAAACTTATATTCTTTTTTATATGAAATTTTCTCTTTTGCTACTTTAATTATCTTTCGGGGGTGTTGTGGTAATTAATTAGTTTAATGGAATTACAGTAATCTAGCAACTTGCGATGATACCCCACCAAATAAAATACAATAGGAAGATGATAGATAAAGAGAAATTCCATAACCTAGCTATTAATTATTTTAATATATAGTTTTCTTTTGTTAATTGACGTTTGCACCGATAATTGAGGCCTGCCATGTCCTAACTTAGTCATTTTATATTGCAAAATTCCACATTAGACTTTGCTAAAAAACACAAGAAAACCCTTTGTTTGTTTAATCAATAAGAGCCAAATAAATAAAGTTAGTAATTCAGGTTGTAGAAGTGACAAATTCTCCATTTTATGAATCTTATGTTCTCTATAAGGTGTACAAATTCTCATATTCGTAAGCAAATGTTAGATGTATAAAATTTCATCTTTATTTTAAGTTTCAAAAAAGTTAAATTTTCATCCGTCGTTTATTCTGATAATGAATTCTATTTGATCTTTCTAAGAAATGATTTTCTTACTTTTTATTAAAATTACAAAAATATCATTAACAGTTAAAATAAATATCAAATTATCAATATATTTTTACTAATTTATAATTTTATAATTTAGATTCTTACAATTATTAAAATTGTAGCCAACCTTTTTATTTTTTAGGTGTAACTTTTAATTTTTTAAACTATTGAAAGATATATTAAAATTTTAAATTAAAAAAAAAATTAAAACACCTCAACTTTTTTCAAATTTCTAAAATCCTCCAAAAAATTTATTAACACTTTTAATATTTTTATTCAAAATTTACCTTGTTGATCTAATTAATTCAACCCAAAAAAAAGGATTTTGTTTGAATAGAATTTTTTGTTACTATGTATATATATATATGGGATGGATCCAAATGGATTTAATAAGTAGCACCAATCGTTTCTTGAGCTTCCTAAAACGAATGATTAATCACTGAAATTCAACTGAGTGGCCAATACGCAACTATGACTTAATTGTTGTCAAAATAATCTACAATTTGTTCAATTCAATGTATGAAAATCATTATGGGCAAACTGCCACTAGCCTGCTCATATTCTAAACAAATCTACTGTCAAATTCCTCAAGTCTTTTCTCCAATTATTCACTTGATAAATGGTCCAACTCCACTAAACAACAAGCCTTTATTTTTTCTTATCCTCACCTTTCAATATATTATCTAAAAAGCCTTTCTTCAACTTCTAGTTGATGAGTCTGACATCAGAGTAACTCGAGATTTTTGTTATTATCTCATGTTATGTTATTATAATTACTTGACCAAAGCAATTGAATTGAAAAATAAGAATTCAACAGTAATATCCAACTTTCTGTTACACTAGTTGTTAATGAAACTTAAAGCAGAAGCACCAGGAAACCAGATGGAACCAACTAAAAACATTTACTTCAGGGGTGAATTTCTGTTTGCTATTATGTTGACTTAGATCTCAAATAAAAAAAAATATGGGTTTCTATTGTTAGATTTATATGATTTTGAACTCTCAAATTCATAAAATTTAGTGTTATAGTGGTTCTCTAAAGGTTCAGATCAAGAAACGATCTAGATCTTGTTTTTTTCCAAGGTTCTAATTGCTATCAGGAAATTTTTAGCTGCATAATTTTGGGCTGACCAAACTAGGCTTCTGCAGTAGCTCTTATTAAGGGCTGAAGCACATATAGCATATTGATAACTGAAACCAGCAAGGAAAAAGAAGAATTTGTTGCAGAAAATCTGAAATTAAGTTCTAATATATCCATTGCCATCATAGATTCATACCCATTTGAATTCAGGGAATTGAAAATCTATCAAGAGAATGAAATTGCAAAGAAATGTATATTCTCAAAAATTCGATCATGCTTGACAAAAAAATGTATCCAAGTTCTTTCTAAGCACATACATTGATGGTATATAAATATATTGGACATATAACTTAACAAGCATATTAAGGCAGGTGGGTTGAACTTAATTCTCTTTCTGAACTCACACAACATACACAAGCGTCTATAGATTTATACTAGAAGGAAAAACAAAAATTTAAAAAAAAAAAAAAAGCATCACCCTTTTTGAGAACAGAAAGAATTTTAACTGGTTGAAAATGCAAGAGATCTAGAGTTCCATGGCCTTGATCCTTCATAATCATTCATGTTCATCTCAATGGCAGAAAAGCAATCAGCAGATTAATAATAAAAAGATTATCATCGTCCTGTCGGATTTACTATCTGTGAGAAGATGATACTACTGCCATCAGATCCATCACTATTTTCGTGCTCATTCTCAGTAGGATTGTATCTGGTTATTAGTGCATCTTCAGAACTATAACTTCTACCACTAATTGATATACCATCAGGGTTATCCACTAATTGGAGTGCAAACTCAAGATTCCACAATACATCTCCCATGGAGGGACGCTCATATCCAACGTCAGACAAGCACTTCTCAGCTGTATCGGCGAACTTGTTTAAGCATTCCTGGCTGATTTGCCCCTTTATATGGGGATCAATGATGTCCTCCAGAACCCCTTTTCTTTTACATTGCAGAGCCCAATCAGCCAGACTGACTTGTTCTTTCGGAAGGTTAGGATTAAGAGCAGGCCTTGCACACAATACCTCGAAAAGAACTACTCCGAAAGAGTAGATATCAGATTTTTCTGTCAATTGTTGTCTCCGGAAATATTCAGGATCCAAGTAACCAAAACTGCCCTTTACTACAGTACTAACATGGCCATTTTCCATGTTGGGACCAGTTTTCGACAGGCCGAAATCTGAAACCTTGGCAATCCAATTCTCATCCAGGAGAATATTTGTTGTCTTGACATCCCTGTGAATGATAGTGTATTTTGCTCCTGTGTGGAGGTAGTGAAGACCCCTGGCTGCTCCAATGCAAATATCCAGCCTTTGCTTCCATGAAAGTTTTGGCCTTTTAGTTTTATATAGATGTTCCCTCAGAGTTCCAAGTGCCATGTAGTCATAAACCAAACACATCTCATTATCCTCCTCACAGAATCCAATCAGAGATACCAAATGCTTGTGTCTTAGCTTTGAAAGCATCTCAATTTCAGTGAAAAACTCATTAACTCCTTGTTCTGAAGATGGGTTTGATCTCTTAATAGCCACTTTCATTTTATCGTCAATAACTCCTTTATAGACCTTTCCGAAACCTCCAACACCAATGACATTAGATTCACTAAAATTCTTGGTAGCATGTTTAATCTCTGGGAGCGAGAAGCGGCGGCAAAGACCCTGAGCCATCGCTGAAATGTGACTACTACCATTACTCCTTCCGGAGATTGTTGATTTGCTTGATGTATGACTTTGTCCAATAGGCAGCCAGCTTGAAGTATATGTGTCCTGGCCAGCGACTCTCTTCTTCTTTCGGGAAACAACAATGCACAATGCAGCGATCAGGCCAAATGCAGCAACCCCTCCAACAGCTCCTCCAATCACATTCATGTTAGTTTTATTATCTTCATTCTCAGAAGACTTTGACTTATCTTCAACCATGGGCGGCGGTTCTTCCTTCTTCGGATTAGGACCTGCCAAGTTCTTCCCATTTGCTATCTTGAATATCTCTAATCCATTCAGAATTGCATCATAATATTCAGGCTTTGACACAGGCGATGGTGACATTGCAACTCGCAGCTCTTTATCACCCGGCTTATCATCAACAACTATGGCATAATCTTTATATGTGGGCACATCTTTTTTTTTGGTCCAGGCAATTACATCAGCTGGGTGTGGAGATACCTGGGCAGGCTGATCATTGATGTAAATATTGAACACTCTCTGATTCTCACTATCCATTACGAACTCACAGAAATGTAGCCTCACTAGGTATGTGAAATTACCATCAATTTGAAAAATCCAAGTGAGATTGTAACCCAAATTCACATCAGGATTAGGTCCCATTGATCTTGCAGTTGAGTAAACATCTAAAGGGGCTATATAGGATGGCAAATCTCCGTACTGAATTGTAGTATTTTCAGCCTTAATATTGGCCCCAACTCCAGCTCCCCATATATAAGGCGAATCATCATACCAACTCCTCTTTAGACCATCAGAGTCATCCTTGGGAGGAATATACTGACCTGCAACATTCAATCTGAACATCGTCTGTATATTCGAACTCTGAAACTCCATATTTTTGTCTTTCGATCCAACCAACGGAGCTTTATCAAACAAGCCCGGAATCGGAACCAACTCTATACCGTTAATAAAAGCGAAACTTCCAGGATACTTATCAGAAGGCCTAAGTTTGAGTTCCAGACTACCAGAATTCATTGGAGCCAGAGAATACTCCTTAAAAATGTAAGCTCTTTCAGTGGCTTCAGCAGTGATTGAAGCACTAAAATTATTCAAGAGGGTAATACCATTTGCATCCAAAGAGAAATATGAGTTGGTGACTTTCAGGTCCGGATAAGTTGCAGGATAGAAATAAAATCTAATCCAATAGCGCTGGTTTTCTTTTACTGTTAGTTTATAGGTTCCTTCTTTTGTAAAAACTCTGGCAGTCATATATGGAATTGCAGAAGGTAAAGAAGAATCCTGATTTGTAGCTTTGGTCATTTTAGATTCACTAGAAGTATATTTGGCATCCGACTCCCATTTTCGGCCATCCGAATCCATGCCACCATCGTTTGAGCCGCAGCTCAAAAGAATTGATTCATCAGCACTAATAACAACATCAATGGGACTGACGAAAACAACAATTAAACAAACAAGAGAAGATAGAAAAAGGGTATTGGTGAACATGGCTCATCAAAAAACTGAAAAAACCTGAAGAGAATGGGCACGCTGTTGGCGTACAGGAAAACACAAAACAGGCTTCTTCAGGAAAAAGGAAAAATGAAAAATGAAATCAGTAAGTCTTCCTGTACGCCAGAAAACTATGATTTTTGATACCTGGTTTTCTTTTCTTTCTTCTTCTTCTTCTTCTTCTTCTTCTTTTATTCTATATTTTTTTAGTTTCTATTCTTTATCTGCTCTTACTTGTTTAGCCTAAACCATCAAAAATCAATCCATAGTTGCTCAACCTTGAACAGACTTGCCTGGATTACAGGTAAAAACCAGGCAAGGAAAAGTGAATTTTTTATTTTTCTTCTTGCATATTGCATTATTCTTTGTTTTCTGCTTTGTATTTGGCTTCCATAATTGGGGTTGGTCATAACAGATTGTTAGAAGGAGCTCGTTGGAGATCAATGAAGGAGAGTGAGATTCGTCGTTTTATTGGTTGTAAAAATTTTAAACTATTTTTAGCTTTAGAAATTCACATAAATGAGGATTGGTTTCCATACAGCAAATTCTTCTGGGCTGTCACAGGATTTTCATCAGAGAATTTGCGTTGAAAATAATATCCAAAATTTTGTCTTTTAGATATATCAATGGCACATCATCTGATGTATCAAGATAACATTCCGTTTATCATAACATATCATGATATTAATATATATAGATAAAGTAATATGTTTGCTTTAGTTTTACCCTAATTTGTACTTTAAGATAAAAAAACAAAAAATAATATATAATCAAATCATAATAAAACCTAGAGTAATAACAATATTTGATAATGCCAAAATTTGTACAATAAATAGAGGTATGCAAGATTAAGAAATAATAAATAATAAGGCATTTTCAACATGGTTTGGACTACTATTTTAGAATTAACATCCACAGTTGTTCTATTACTTACTTTAATTGAAATTTGACAAGGAGTTTACTAAAGAGCATCTTACCTTCCTTCTATGTTGCCCTAGGTATATTGGATCACCAGAGATGGTTAAATTTCATCAATATTACATTAGAGTATGCTTTGATCTTAGTGCATACCTAAGATAAAAACATAAAGATCATCATCCCTTTGACATAGAACATAATGACATTGTGATCATTCTCTTGTATCTATTACTCATAAGGATGAGATGCACTTCAATGATTGTTGAAGATCAAGTTTACCAAATTAATGAGATTATGGTGTAGGGTTAATGTTGTTAAATTCTACTCCCTCTGCTGTTTTAGGCAAAGAGCTTTTCATCTGTATTTGAGTTGATTTATAGATAAGTGATGTAACTAATCACTAATTGTTATATATTCTTTCTATATAATGATTAGTCACAATTTTAAATATTTTTGTTCTAAGTTTGACTAAAAATAATTTTCACCATACAATTAACACTTGAATTAGAAGTGAAAATATTACCAAGAGAAGTGATATTAGTTAATGAATGAAAGCTTGATTTCGGTTAATACACATTTTTTTTAAAATAATTTAAAGAAAAAAAATCATTTTTAAATAAAGGTAACTTTGTTTATATAACTAAAAATCTCATTTAAACTGGATGATTACATTTTATCTTAATATATCATTAGAAAAATTTAAATTCATATTCTCTTATATATGAAGTTTTACCTATTAATGTTCAAACTATTCTTGCGGAACAAAGGTAATTTTGTTCTCTTTGAACTGATGCTCTTTCCTTATTTCATTCATCACTGTCCTCTGACTCTATCGAAGGCTAATTTGAAAAACTACGTGCAGCCATGCATAGTAAAAGTCTTCCCAAAAATAGGCAGGCGCAAGAACAACAACAGTAAAAGAAATCGGTTAGAAAAGAAGGGTGAAGCATGAAAGAACCCTTGAATCTCTCGTTAAACCTCTGTAAATAACCATCTTTCTAATTCCGCTGGGGTCGTGTGGTTGCACCCAATTAAAGTAAATAACTTTAGCATTATATACATATATAAAGATATAACTTTACCTCTTTCAACGATTATTCACACCTCCACCGGCGCTCTCAGGCTCCAAAAAGATCAATTTGTTCCGCGGGCCGCATCAATAACCAGCTAGTGTTGTTGTTGCGGCTGCCGGCTTTAAGAAAAATCTTACGTAAAAGTTTCAATTTCTTTGTGTATATATTATTATTGCGTTGTTTTTTGTATTGTGAATAGAGATGGATAACATTAATCAGAAGGATATTAATCGTGCAAGTGTGACGTCGTCGTCTACGTGTTGTTCATCTTCGTTAGAAGCGCCGACGGTAGTGCAGGAGTCGAGGGAGGTAGATGAGTTGCAGCGGATGCCGTTGGCTCCGACGTTGTGGAAGAACAAGAAGATGTTGTCGAAGCAGCTGTCCATGCGTGAAACGCCGCGTGACATTGCATGGGAGAGGCGGCGGCGCCAGATTTTGCGGCAAGAGCGGCGAAAATCGCATGACGCTAATGATCCGGACCAGTACTTGACCGATGAAGACTTGAATGAATTGAAAGGATGCATCGAGCTTGGTTTTGGATTCAACGAAGAAGAGGGTCAGCAATTAACCCCCACATTGCCGGCTTTGGACCTTTATTTCGCTGTCAACCGTCAGCTTTCTATCAGCCCAGTCTCAACCCCGCGGAGCGCCCAACATTCCACCTCCTCATTCGGCGGTAGTTCATCCTCATTCGGTAGTCCAAGGAGCGACTCGGATTGGAAAATTTGTAGCCCAGGTAAAAAACTTTAACATCTCATGTAATATTTATCCAATATAAACTGAATTTATTCGCTAAAGTTGTATAGTAATATCTGAAACGTCATCATACAGTTTGAATTTGTAAAATCGTTAATATTATTTGGATTTAAATGACTCGTTTGCTATCTTAAAACCTCTATGAACATCAGTTTTTAATAGTAAAAAATATATTGTCTGGTTTAGGAATAGCATATCCTTGAGGTAATATATATAAAGTTAATAAATCTGAAAATTTATATTAATATTGTTTATCCAAATCATAAACTTTTTAAATATATTGAGTTTTTTTTATTAATTACTTCATTTATTTAAAAATTGTTACTAAAATTATAATTAATGTTAATCCATATCGATAAATTTTCAAACATCTCTAACTCATCAACAGCTTACTGGTTGAAATTTGTATATGTTAATGGTGAAGTTTTGGGTTGTTGCAGGGGACAATCCTCAGCAGGTGAAGACGAAGTTGAGACATTGGGCACAAGCAGTGGCATGTTCTGTGATGCAATCCTCCCAAAGTGACATTCCATGAATGGTTTTGTACAGAGAATAAAGAATAAGAACGAGAGAAGAAAACACAGAAGGAGGAGGCCGCGGGATCTCTTTGATCATGATGGAGGCCTGGGAATTAATTTACTTTTTGTTTAAAGTCTCTTGTTTGAGACCTGAAAATATGTAAAATTTCAGTGTTAGTGTTGAGGTGGGAATTAAGTAAAGCAATCTGCAATTGATTGTAGCCATTTTGATCTCTTTCCTTATTAATCAAGGATTGAGGTAAATGTTATGTAAAAACATTACTGTTAAATGTAGTTTGTAAAAATTAATTTATACAATCATGTTGATCTTTTCTCAGATACCACTTTCCTTACAAGTACATTACATCATTCCTTCGTCATAAAACCAACATATCATAAGAAGAAGAGAACAAACCCGTAAAAAAGGAGTTTGATGATCGACACTGGTGTTTATCTTTTGAATGTAGTGAGGCAAAGTGTTCAGCTTTTTTTAAATGCTGCTCGAACTAGGAATCTTGCTCTTCTCAAGAGTTAAGTAAGATATATTCACTTGGTGAATTGGGCACTTGACCATATAATTTTTTTTTATGGATGCAGTTAGATTTTTTACTGAAAAAATGTTGTGGGTTTACATTTTGTTCTGAAAGGGATTGCACAGCGACTCGATGATGAGGGGAAAGGGTTGGCTACAACTGTGGCTGATATAAAAGATGCCAACCAACTACATTTTGTGGCTAGAGAGGGCAAGAATGATGTGTGCAAGTATCTATTGGAGGAATTGAAGCATGATGTTAATACACGAGATGAAGATGGTACATATTAATGTTTTGTTGTCAATAGTTATGATTTTCTTCATGTTGTTTCTTCTTTGTGCATGAACCCTTTAGAATTTTCTTTTACAATTGGGAAATTTAGTGCATTTAGGTTGGGAGGATTTAATTTCAATAATGAATGTTATGAATAAAGAAGGCATATAGTCTCTGATCAAAGTCTTTCAATTATGATTTAACACTTTCATATGCAGGTGAGACTCCTATTCTTCATGCTGCCCGTCAAGGACATACTGAAACTGTCAAATATCTTTTCGAGCATGGTGCCAATCCTTCAATACCCAGTAACTTAGGGGCCATGACTTTGCGTCATTCTGCTGGAATAGGTAAGCTTTTCTTTTGCTGAGATTGTGTGGGTGGGTGTTTTCGAAATCATAAAAGTAAAGAATATATATATTTAAAATGTTTTACATGGAAAGGATCCAATATAGTTCTCTGACTTCTTAGGAAGGTACAAATCTTATGGAAATGAAGGCAAATGTTGGTCAAATCAATATCACATCTTCTCTCTTTTCAAATACAAATTTTTGTTTAGGAAAGGTTTAAACAAGGCTGGTTGTAGATCTAAGTGGTCTTATAATTTCTTTTTCTATTCGAAGTTTGTTTGTCTTAGTTGATTTTTTATATCATTGAAACGGAAAAAAAATACAGATTTTCGTTGTTGAATTTTAAAGCAACAAAAGTTGCTTATTAGGTTAAATGTTAATGATAGACCTGCTGGCCACATTTATTGGTTGTTCTGTCTTCTATGTGTGGATTATAGCCAAGCTCTGTAAAGGCAAAAATCATATGTATATATCATGTGGCAAGACAAAAGAATTCAATGTTGTTAACTTCGTGGGTTTATCCTGGAAGCTTTTCTAACTTGCCATGTTGGAGATCTTTGTAGTTCTCTTGTACAACCTAAGAAGCACGGAAATGCACATGCGTTTCCGTGGATCCAAAACGTTTTGGTTTTCGAAACGACCCAAAACTGGTATAAAACGTTTTGGTAATTTTAAATAAAAGAGAAACGCGTTTCTTTAATATAAACAGTTTCTTATGCATAAAAAGATTTTTAAAGTGTATCATAAAAAGATTCTGAAAGTGAATAATAAAAACAGTTTCCTATGCGTTAGATTATCTTCTCTTCTTTGTTGTCAATCTCTTGGGCATCTTCTTCTTCTCCGAACAGTGGATGGAAGAAAGAAAACTCGATGAAAAAAAGTATGTGTTTTTCTTGCCTTTTATGATACAAATTATTTTATATGGATTCTAATCTAATACATCTCTACTCCCAAAATTAATTTCTTTTTATAAAATAAATATTAATTTATTATATATACTCTATTTCCAAGACTATAATTCTCTATCAATGCATGCGTCTTTCAGGTGTGTCAGTTTTCTAAAATTTTTATTTTATTATAAAATATATGTTAAATTATTATATTAATTTATTTACATTTTGATAAAAATATATTGATTTATATACATGTTTATTTTCCATTTTAAAAGATGAATATATAAATATTGATTTAATTTATATGTACATGTTTCAAGAACTTGAATTTGTAATTTATTTTTGGTATGAAATTATTTTTTTATATGTTATTTTAAATTGGTTAGAAAAAATCAATTGTTGTATTTTTTATAAAAATTTCATATTTATAAAAAAAAAAACCCTATATTTTTTATATTTACATGTTTCCCCACATTTCCGTTTTCAACTTTTTTTTAAAAATGCATTTCCATGTTTCCATTTCCGTGCTACCTAGGGTACATGATTACATGGTAGACAATAAGTTGTGTATAATGTTTCTAAGCTTGCAGCATGTGGTAGTTTAGAACAAATGAAAGGACTATCTGTTGCGCTGCTCTACAAGATGGTTGATCAATCTCTGTTCGTACGGTGATCCTTGTGCACGTTAATTTGGAATAAGCACATCTTAACAATGATATGTGAAGTTTTGTTTGGGGTAATAACTTAATCTCATGCTGTTGTAAGATAAATAATCAATTCTTTGCTGTGTTTGAGTAGGATTATAGATTATAGTTAAATTCAAATGAACAGAGATAACTTGAAATTAAATAGGGTTAGAACATGTTTGTTTGAGGCGTTTGGCTCCACTTTCTTTTGTGTGAACCTTAATAATGCTTGCTCCAATCTCCTTCCAGAGCTCAAAATGGGATTCAGTCTTGAACTTGCGTGGGGTTTGCTTCATTTCCCCTTACGTCTTGCGATGGAATGATCAAATACCCATTTCCTACTTAAACTTTTGTGCATATTGTATCCATGGAATTCTGCATGAGGTTGGAGTGACTAAAAGATTCAAGTTAGAGGCTTTTTCCAGTAAATTTGGAAGTCAAGAGGCTAGAGGTCTTGTCCATATGTAATGAACTTGGCTTTTGCTGTTATGTAGTATTTGGTAATTGGCCTTAGGAGGAAGGTGAACGAGGCTTTAAATGGGAAAACATTTTGAAGGCGAGGCTGCATCTTAATGGAAGTATTGGCCTTGGAAAATTCACAAATACATTTTAAATGGGGTTTCTGCTTTGCAATGCTTCATGGAGATAATTAGAGAGCTATTCGAATTTTGATCAAGCACTTGTTTGACGATGTTTTACAGGCTATGGATCCGGATCCTACTGATGCTACATTGCCCTCCAAAAGAAGTCTTTGTTGGCTTCTTCTTTTACATGCTGAGAAGGCGTTAGCTGATGCAAAAACATGCAGAGCATTAAGACCAGACTGGGCAAATGCTTTCTATCGGGAGGGAGCAGCATTGCAGTTATTGGAGCCATGCTTTCAACTTTTCTTCAATATTTAGCCATCCTTTTCACTAAATCAACGTTATTTTTTCTGAACATTTTCTTATTGTTCTTCTCCCAGAAATATGATGAAGCGGCCAATGCTTTTTATGAGGGTGTGACACTTGCCCCTGAGAATGGGGAGCTTATTGAGGCTTTTAGGTTTGTGAACACACATTTTCTTATTTGTTTTTTTAAAATTTTTTTTCAATATGCTGGTTGATTTGCTGCATAAGTTTCATCTCTTTCTAGTTGCTCTAGAGTTATCTTGGCAATCAAATTCTCTAAATTTATGCTGCATATAGGCAAAATTTTATTATGTTTTCATACTAGGGGCAGAGTTTATACAAAATATTAACCTTATTTTACTGTTCCATACAATAACTTGAGTTATTCGACCTCCCGTTGCTGCAGGGAAGCTGTCGAAGAGGGAAAGAAGTTTCATGGTACGGATAAGAAGTAACAACTTCTCCAAAGCAGAGAGACAAGGGACCAAATTACCCTGTATGTTAAGATTGTGCTGTAGTTCTCCCTATGAGCTCACCGTTGGTTTTGATGCCATAACATTGGAAATGAATCAGTCAGCAGGGGTGTTCATAGCAAGCCACAAACCATGTTGAAGAGGACATACGAATAGTATACGTCCAAAAGTTTTGTCAGCATCGCTTGTGATTTTGATAGATTTCCATGACCCACATATTTTTGCTCTCTTATTCTTTTCCCAAATACTAAAATCTTGAAAGAAAGTTGGATACAAAGTTGCATAGTTGTTGGGAAAGCTGGGTTTGCATTTGTCAATGCAGCTACCCAGGCAAGGCAAGGCAAGGCAAGGCAAGGCATGGCAAGGCATTGCCGTGAACTTTCCCAAAAAGATGTATTTATTTTGTTAAAGATATATGCCATTGGTGAGCCTTCCAAACCTCATCTTCATTATAATTTTCAGTCGTTACTGATTTTTCTCGTTTATTTCTCAAGTCATTTGGGTTCTGTGATTGAGGATATGAGCTAAAAGCCTTCAAAGTTAGAATGATGTTTATAATAATAATCATGTTATTATAATAATTAAGTGTGATTAGCTGTTCCTATGAGTAAAATAACAAAACTTTTCTCTTATTTTAGCTTTAAACAGTTGTAAAATGGGCACACGGTTTTCAGTTCCCTACAACTTTTTTCAAAATAAAAGCACTTTCTGAAGAAAGAGATTCAGCCCCGCCCCCTAAATCTTTGGATCTAACCATGTCTCTAAAACCCCCCGATGGTTACGGCACCACAACAGCCGCCGCCGGCGCTGGTGCTACCTCCACCTCCACCTCTACCGCACCCACAACCGGACTCTCCTTCTTCTCTCGCACGGAGTCCCTTGCCTCCTCGCGCCGCCCATGGAGCGAACTCTTCAATCTGTCGAGTTTCTCGCGACCCTTAAGCTACAACGACGCGATGTCCCGTATAAGGCGGAACGTCAACAACTTTCGCGTGAACTACGCAATGGTGATGCTCTTCATTCTCTTCGTTAGCTTGCTTTGGCACCCGGTGTCGATGATCGTTTTCATAATCGTGTTTGTTGCGTGGTTGTTCTTTTACTTCGCGCGTGACGATCCAGTTGTGGTTTTTAATCAAGTGTTAGATGATAGGCTTGTTTTGTGCGGTTTGGGTTTGGTGACGATTCTTGCTTTGGTATTTACTCACGTGGGGCTTAACGTGTTGGTGGCTTTGATTGTTGGGGTTGTGGTGGTAGGTGTTCATGCGTGCTTTAGGAGTACGAGTGATTTGTTTTTGGATGAAGAGAGTGCGGTTGAAGGTGGATTGGTTTCGGTTGTGGGAAGCCAGCCGGTTAGGTTGACTGGTTATACACGAATTTGATGGGGTTTTGCGTGTATTTGTGTTTGATTTGAAGGGGGCGAGGAGGTTTCTGGTTTTCTTTTGTTTTTGTTTTTTTTTTTTTTAATGCAGAAATTCCTGAATGTCATTAGTGAATCGAGTTCAAAATTGGGTTCCTTTGGAGTTACAGATATCGCAGGTCTGCTTACTTGATTAGTTTTTGAAGGATTGGTGGTTTTGGCCTGTACCTAATTGTTTCAATTGATGATAACGGAAATTTTGTTGGTGCTTGTGAGTTCTTGTTACTGTATTATTGGTTTAAATAGGTGAAGTTGGAGGGTCGACTTTGATTTGTTTCGACTTTTGTTTCTGATTCGGATTAATTGGGATGTTTGAAATGGTAATTGACACGCTTGAGGCTATAGGAAGTTCAATCATTTATTTAGGAAGCTTGTGTTTTATGTTGTTTGGATCCATGATGCTGATTTTGGTTGCACTGCTTCAGCATTGTCTTAAACTTCTGGAGATGAAATCAATCTTGTGCTGTGAGGTGACAGAAATGCATTTGTGCAGATCATCTGAGTTCTCGATGTATTTTGGCATCAAGAAGGTCATGTATGTTATCTTGCAGTCACTAACTTGGAAATTTTATTTGTTTTAGCCATGCAGGTCCCATCGCTAATTTGCCACTCTATGTTGTAATTTGAATTTGAAAGCATTATATGTTTCTTTTATATTTGAAGGGACCAACCAATTACAGAAGTCTATCAGATTCAGTTCCTCGCTTAATTTATGTTTGGCATTTATGAAGTTGAATATGTGATTAGTTGATGCAATGATTTTCATGCTATTGTCATTTGCTTACTTACTGTGTCAGTTCAGATAAACTTGAGTTTATCATTGACTATAGTGGTAGTTCAGTATCAATGAAAATTACTTTGGCTTTTATTTAGATCATAATTAGCCAAACCATGTTTATTAAAGAATGTGGTGACTTGATGATGATTAGCCTAGGAACATGGTTTCTAACAAATGTCTAAACTCAATTCATTGCTGCATATGGCAATGAGGTGTTCTTCTATTATTGCACCCTAGTGTATTACTTTAAAAACTTCACATTGTATAAATTTTTGTTAATGCAGTAATAGATGGCCCTGATTGAGACCTGTGATGATTATTGGATTATTGTGTGCTCATATATTTATTTTGTTTGTTTTAAACTGTGGGGTGAGGAAGGCTTAAATCTCAGCTGCAAGGTTACTCAGAAGCCACAACACGCTAGCTATCTTTGCCACCATTCCTTCAATGTTATGTGCTTATTTGAGAAACCCAGAAGCATAAAGGCAAACTTCTGCTATCTGAGTTGCTTGAGTGAGATAGTCCTAAAGAATAATATGGCCTTAGCTTTACATTTGGCCTGGATTCCCCATTTCCTTTCTAACCATTGATCCGTCGCAGTTACTATCTCTTTTTCTCATTTCATCTGATATTGGTATCTAGTTTATTTAACCTCTGAAATTTGAGAATTTTTTCTCCTAGCTTTTCGGGCAAGGTAAATTTAAGCTTCAGTGCAACTTATTATTAGTGAATTATTACCATTAGAGGGACTGCCTCGTGTCTTGCTGTGCTTCTGTGTCTGTCAGCAATCATCTGGATGTTGATCTGAAGGCTGGTGTCTGGTTTATGTTAAGTAATGGTGTATAATTGGTAGAAGGTTCAAGTGCTCATCTGGGTAACAAGCGTTATATCAATTACCATTTTTCAGGAAAATAAAACTTGCAATCCAGTTTTCAGCAATATGAGTTCAACAATGTGGTAGCTTGAAGACATTCTAAATATTTGTTCTATAAAAATATTCATTCTGAAAATATGCTCGCATATATCATGCGTAATGAAGTTTGCAGGGCATCAAAATTACAGGGATATAAACCACTATCAAAAGAAATCAATTCAAGATAAAACACTGGACTAGGATTCATACATCAATGGACTGTCAAAATGTCTACAAATATTATGTCCATACAAACTACTGAAGTATGTCAGTTTCTTGACGAAAGGTAAATCATATAAAGACCAAAGCAAAGAGGCAACTGGATTACGGGCAAATAGCAATTCATATCCTATTAATCCTCCTCTAGGTTAATGGAGTCCTTGAATTTCCCGTATAGAATCTTCTTCAACTCAGCCATTTGGGCAAGTACAGATTCCTTCTCTTCCTCAAGTTTTTCCAAGTTCTTACTAGTCACTTCTTTCATCTCTTCTATCCTGGTCTCCACTTCTTCCTTAGGTACATGGGCAAAGACTTCTCCAATTTGGAACCGAACAATCTCTTCATCTGTCAGAATCAATTCATTGCCTGCATCCTCCAGGTTCTCATTTGTTTCCTATAGCAAAAACACTGGTAAGTCAGAAAGTAATCTAACAAGAAACTGATAAGCATCAAACAAATGTTGCCAAAAGAAATACTGAATATGATAAAAACAGTCAAAAGGAATGCAAAATATGTTACTTTCAAGTCTAGCTGAGAAAGATGTCCTGTAAAGCTACTTTGAGAAATTGCAGAAATTTCTAAAATGGAGGCAATATGCAAACTCCTGCATATGCTATATCAGAAGTTGATACGTACAAGCCATATTGGGAGTCTAGACAATTACTAAGGCTCACATGGGAGAAAGACAATGGAAATGATGATTTCCTCCCTCAGAAAACTATGCAAGAGGTTTCGGCTGGTGGAATTTCTTCCCCAATAATTCTATTTATCAGAATAAACTCATTTAGACAACACAAACCATACACCTAAAAGTAACCAGCTATAAACTCGATAGCACCCAACCACATACTTTAGGCATATACAAAAGAACCACTGATACCCATACATGGGCTGCACTCATAACCACCATCTTTAACAGGGCTAGCTTCTAGCATTATAAAATGCAACAGCATCTTTAAATAAATAACTTGAATTACATCAACAAGATATAGATATGATCTTAGGGCTACATGTCCATACACATAATTATGCATGAATCAACTCAAGAAAACTGTTTGGCTATCTGTGAAAGTTTCTCCAATACACCTTTTTTACCACATATCATCTCTACCTTCCATATCACATCACTAAGACCTTCAAGCTGATTAACTATCCTTCACATAGCTCAATTTGCTAATATCCCAGAAATGTATATAAACAACGCCATGTAATATACAGTGAAAGGTAAAGATATCAATTATCAAGTCCAGGTTGCAATGATTGCGCTAGAATTTTTTTATGCCTACATTAACACCAAACCACTTTTGCCTCTTAAATTCCTACAAATACATAGAGAAAGCATAAAGAACCACAATTACTTGATTTTGTTCACAAGTAAAGAGATATTTAACATGGCATTGCCATGCCCTTTACCGCAGCATTATACTTAGCCCACGTAATTTTGTAGTTTGCACGTCATCATGGAATGAGAAAAGAGAAAACTGTGATCTCTTTCTTCCATTATCTTTCAGAATTCCATCTAAACCTAATAGGAACAAATCTTGGGCCAATTGAATCACTGAGCTCCTAAAATATTATCCAAAAATTTCAACCAAACTCGAGTAAAATTTTAAAATTAGTGAATCAAGATCATTATCGACAGATAGCTTCCATCCACCAAACTTCTCAATCGAGATTATTTTTAAGTAAACAGTCAAACTCAGTTTCATTATTACCAACTCATTGATTTTCACACTGAAAAACTTTCTCCACATAAACCTTATACACTAAACTTCCAAACACACAAGTAAATAATATATATATGTACACACACACACACAAAGAATACCTAAAATGAAATCAAAACAAGTTGTGGCTTTTTCTCTTTTTTGAACGCATGCCTAACAATTATAACTTAGACTGGAACTGGGATTCACCATTTTAAAGCTCACTAATAGGACACAACAAAAACTACATCTTTACGATCCAAAGCCACGATTTGAAGTAGAAGTGAACTAAACCAAGAAGAAATTAGAAGAGACTAAACCTTGGCGATCTTGATTTCGTCTTCAAGCTCATGAAATCTGTTGTTTAATCTTCCGAATTTGTTGATGTTCTGTTGATCTTCCCATGTCACTTCCGTGTCAGATTTTCCACCCTTTGAAAAAATAGATTTAAAACTGTTAGATTCCCTGACAAAAGAAATTGAAGAAAATCCATAATAATGAACAGAACAGAAGGGTTTTTTTATTACCTGTTCTTGTTGCATATTTGATTCAAGCAGGAGCGAAAGTGAAGCTTCAGTGCTGTGCTGTGCCGTGAGCAGAGAAACACAGCGACTAGTTTGTGCATAATTTTATTGTAAGGAGCCGCTTAGGGAGGGGGATTTATGGGAATATGACCACTTTTGGGGGTTGCCTAAAATTCAATTATTATTCAGGATCTCTTGGTATTTTGACTCACTGATAAAGTTTTTTTTTTTTTTAAACAAAAATATGCCTAATTACTTTGAAATATATAATTAATTAAATTAAGATTTTTAAAAACATTATAGAAAATTTTAAACTGCAAATATGGTGAATGTTTTTTTCGTATAAATAAAAAAATCGAATATCAAAATATTAATCTCATGAAAATATCAATTCAAATCAATCCACAGTTAAATTGAATAATTGATAAATTATATAAAAATAATATTATATTTTTTATTTAATTTAACGATTAATATTTAATTTAAAGTAATTTTTTTATTTTCATTTTTTCGCATAAACCAAAACAGAGTTTTTCTTAAAATGTATAAAAACAAAGTTTTAATTGGACTATCTTGATTAAACTAATCGATTCAATCGAGTTTTAAAATCTTACAAGAAAGTCATATGATGGGTTTAATTTATCATTTAATTTTACAATTAAATTTTCAAACAGTAAATTTATAATGACATTATTTATTTGATCAAAACGTGGTTTTTAAAAGCAAAATGGGAACTAGAACACAAACAGAAAGTTCACCCTTTATGAACAAGATGTAAAGAAAGAAACTCAACAAATCTCGTGAGTGTAACGTGCAAATATTAAGCATGGGACAAGCCCAAATGAGTAGCAAACTGCAAACCCCATATTATTCTACATGGCTGTGAATCTGAGATGATTCTACAATTGAATAAAAATAACATAAATATGTAACTTTTACAGTAAAGAAAATTTGCAGTAGAGTTTCAGGAGACTAGGACTTTTCTGCAGTATGATAACACCATTACGAAGTCCTTTGCTGATGAGCCCACAGATGCCGGTACCTTCTTCGCTGTTGATGTTGTCCGAAACCACAGGTCTACTAAGTTATGAAGCTGCAATGTTGGAAGCACCGGCTCACCCCTGCATAATATCTCCACCTGCAAAATGATTATATTGACTATAAGAAAGAATGTTGCTTATTTTATTAACATCAAGTGTAGTGCATGACATCCAAAGTTTTTGGAACTTATAGGGCTAAGTGTTTTTGCAGAATAGCTCAATCTAATCATTTTCAGCTCTGAGGCAAGGTTAGAAGATGGACGCACCTCAGCTTCACTGCCAAGATCGAGTTTCTTCACAAGGTACTTCTGAATAAATGAGACGGGCATTTTACCATCCCTATGACCAAAACATAAGAAAGCTAGTGAGAATGAGATACTCTGATATGTGCTTATAGAAAATTGCAGTCATGACCAACTTCAAGTCTTGAAATGTTTGAGCCAAAAAAGGACAACGAATAATCACAAAAATTTTCCGAAACTGTGGCAGAAATTAAGCCACCATTTAATGACTCAGTAAACATTTTTTTTATTATCACTTAGAAACAACATGAATGAAATAAACATGCATGCAAAAACTTGAAAAAACAAGTGATGAGGAAAGGACCTGATTCATGAAAAAAGAATAAGAAGGAAAAAATGCCAAATTCAATGAAAAACTTTTTATTAATGCTAACCTGAATCCATCACATAGTATTGATATGGTAAGTTTCATATAAGAGTAGCAATTTGTGTTAACCTCTCTTTGGTTTTAACTTTGGCCCTTTGCTTAACTCTAATGCACCTTACAATAAGCATCATAATAGTACTAGCAATAACAATCTCACAGTTTAATATCAGCTGATAGGCATTCACAAGTGTTAAAACAGAATAAAAAATGTTGACTTAAACCACAAGTTCAACAGGAGCAAAGCAAATAGCAAACCCTCTAGGCAGGCAATGGAACTGAATAAACTCACTTTATCCTCAAGTAGCATGCTGAGATCTGTGGCAAGCAAGCATCATCTTTCCTAAAGTCATTTGCCATAAAAATTAGAGAGTTGCACTTGAGCAATTGCAGAATCAAGCTCTACAAATAATAAATTCCATATGCACATGAACTTTAACTCAAGTGCTAAAGATGTAGAACAGGTTGTGTGTTCATTATTTCAGACCCTAAAAAGCATATAAACAAAATTTAATAGGTGTCTATATCAAGGTTCTAAGTAGCATCTTACTGATCTTCCAAGGCAACTAATGAGAACCAGACTGGACTATTCCTTCTTTTATGCTTAGCTCCTGAAGCATCAACCATGACTTCTGCAGCAGCACACAACTCATTAGATTCAGGTTCCCTCTTCTTAGCTGCTGCATGCAACCTTCTACGCTTTATGGGTCCTGAAAGTAAAATTTTTCCATTCTTGTCATCATGGAATTTTGTATTCTGTCCATGCTCCTTCAGTTTGGATCTAGACAAGCATACTTCACGGCCAGGAGCATTTGGCAAACCTACTTTAAAATTGGTTTCAGGCCTAAATAGTTCAGAATCAGGGTCATTATGCAGATCTGATTTGACAAGAGAAAGCCCCTGTGAACTTGACTTGGAAGACTTGGTTCTGTTCGCAGCTTCTACAAGACAGTTTAAAGGTGTCCAGAGATCAGTTTTCCCTTCCATCATTTTAACATCATTCTCAGTATCTTCATAAGCCCTTTGCTCATTATAAGGCTCAGCCTTGCAAGAATCCTGCATTAGTTTAAGGATGTATAACTGCTAATATAATGAATGTAAAAAGTCAGAGTTGATGTTAATTTTTAAACACATAAAGAAACAGTCCGCCTCCTTTACCTGCCTTTTATTTTGAGTAATTTTAACAAAAGAATCAGGTGAGCTTGAGCTTATTGGACGATCTTCAGCAGAATCTTCCTTCTTGTCTTCAATAACAAAACCACATCCTCGTAAAGCTGAAGCCTTTCTTGTACTTCCTTTTGTCCTCTTTCCAGTCAGACCAGTCTGCAGAGGCACTTTGGGAGTGCTGACCACCAATGATGATAGTGACCTCTCCTTCCTTTTGGCTGGAAGAGAAATAGAAGGCATAACTTCAGGAGCTTGAACCTTTCTTCTTCTATACGGGAATATTTTAGCTCTTACATCTTCGAGATTGTGGTCTGCCCTGCAGGAATTTCATAGACACTCAAATAAAATAGGCAAACTGAAGTAGTTAACTACGAAGCTAAATGTTCTCTCAAAGTATGCTAAAAGAGAGCCCACAAAACAATAGTTTTATCAAATTATGGAGGCATAAGTCAACACAATTAAGCAGTTTGCTCCTTTAAACTGCTTTGGTTGCCTGCAGTAACATGTGCATGGTTTCTGCCAAGGGGCTGAAGCCAGACTATGTTTCTAATATTAAAATCCCAAACTACTCCAATTCATAACAAAATATAAAAGTTAGATTTTCGCTATCACTCAACAAAGTACTCACATCTTGAGTTCTACAAAAGCTTAATAACTTTTCATAAAGTTCATGAGATTTTAGACATTCCCTAGGGTTTAAACTCAAGAGATAGGGACAAATTCAGATAATTTATATTTAAAATTGCCCAATCAAAAAATTTTGTGTAATGCTAATGAAGTCTCATTTTGTGCTAAGGCATGGCTTCATTTTTGGCCAACAAGGGACACTACACTTCAGAAACAAAGAATACTAACAAAATATGAAGAGTAGCTTAATATTACTTTCCCAGCTATAAATTTGATGATTAGAAAATTCTAGTTAAGCAAGCTTGGAACTGGATAAGGTCTGGCCTAAACGATGATAAGGTCTGAAATGATATGAAGAAAAAACAATAAAAAGGCAATTACAAAGCTTCTGACAATGAAAGTCTTGTTCCAACGACATAAATATATGTATTGCATACTAACATGAAGATCAAGACATGGTCAATAAAGGCTTGATTTGTCCAAAACAGCCATGCCCAAACAACAGGTAAAAAATAACAAAATATATATATTCATGACTTTGCAAAGGATGCAACTCTAGAAAAATTTAATAATTATGAGTTGACTCTTTGTTAAGCTCTATTGAGTTGTATAATTAGTAGCATGTTAAAATGGTTGCTGAGTACCAGAACAGAGAAATATTATAAATAAGCAAATTGAAGGAAGGATCAAAATATGAGTTTATTAAAGGACTATGAGAAAGATCCCAAAAGCATGCTTCTTTTAATGAAAATTCTACTGTAAAAATTGAATATCAATCAATGGGATAGACATATTATTCACACACACACACACAAAAAAAAAAAAATTAGGTTCCAGAAATTGAAGTTGAGGAACACTATAGAGTTACATGGCTACAGCCATCTGAAGATTTAAAAAGCAAAGGAAGATCCTGTTAATCTCCATGAAATGAAAAGAAGAATTCCAGAGCTTCCAAAGATATAGGTTGAAAATGCAGCAAGTATGTACAATAGAAAACACTGTACAAGCTACAAGCTTCAAACAGGGTAGAGAATTGAGGTAGCCAAAATTAGTGCAAAAAAACTATGAAAATGAAGTTCAGTTGATGTAATCAGGGAACCTATGCATGGGGATGATAAAGAGAATGTAGAACAGCAAAAGAAGAAGCAAGATTATCAAGTAAAAAATAAAAAGGATGAAAAAACAGAAAAGATAATGTAAGAACTAGGGGTGAAAATGTAAGTAAATTGTGATGATAAAAGTGTGAAAAAACAAAAATATGACCATAAGAACAGTCTAAGCAAGCATGACTAGAGAAAAAGAAAAGCAGAAAAAAGAATTCCAGAAGAGAGACAAGGTTAAACTCTACAGTGTTTGATGCATCGGTCACTTAACTCACTAGCAAAACCTAGTTTAATTTTACTAAAATCTAAAATAACGAAAATTAGAGTTGCAGTTTGTCTAAAACAGTCTGCAGCTAAAAACTCTCCAACATTATTAATAGAACGTTATTTCTTCTTGGCAAATAGACAACTAATATGATTAATAATGCAGGATTCAAGACATAAGTTAAAAATTTTCTTAAGTGAGGCAATAAGCTCTAAATCAGGATTTATTAATGGCTTATACACAATAAATTGACCCTAAAATTTTAATGACTTCCTCCACAATGGAACCTTAGAACCAACAGCTCAATGAATCAACCCACAAATTTGTCATGCAGTACATGAAAAAATATACCAATTTGACTTTATAGCCACAAAATTCATGACAAAGAGTAAGAGCAACCTTAGAAACCAACCTTAGCTTCTCCACAGGAAGACAGCCCAGATCGATATGGCATACAGGACAATACCCCACATCATCATCCGCGAGCTTCACATATATGCACTTCTTGCAGACTGGTTTCATTTTCAAATTCAATGTATCAGCAACAACTTCAGGAGCTAAAAACTGTTATAAACATGTGAGTCACTACAAACAATGCTATCTATTTTCTTTAATATTGCAGCTAGATACAGTAATCATAGCATGATCTAGAAAGATAGCTCAATAAACGTAATAAATCACTCGCCAACCTGAAGTTTTGAAGCCTAAACTAACACCACAATTGGTCTTTATTAACCATGTATGGTAAAAAAATCAAGTGTAATATACAATACCAGCGGGTAAGAAGCCATATAATCCCACCAGTCTCCATGATCAACCAAAAAAAAAAGATTTTGAACATCAGAAATCAACAAATTTGCAAAATAAGCAATTCCCCCGATAAAATAATATCAAGAACATGCATAAACTACAAAGAACGAAACCATAACAGCAAAAACTTACAGGTGTGAAGACACTTAGAGATTGTAGTGGCTTCATCAAACAACTTGTTACAAAGAGGGCATGTCATGCATGCTTCAAGTATCTCTCTCTTAACTTTCACCACCGCCCCCGCCATCTCTGTCGCTTATAAATTTACCTGGACTGGAAAGGATGAATCTTTATGAACAAATCATCCAATCATGAGGAATTACGACAAAAGACGACGGATCTAGAGATGGGCCATAAATATAAGAGAGAAACCTACGTGGGTTTTGTTGGATTTTTAGACACCGAAAGAAACTGAGGAGAAAAAAAAGGAGCTTGTAGTTTTGTAGGAGCCAGCGTGTTTCAGTTCAGAGCGTGTCGAGTAAAACACACTTTATTTCGGCTTTGCTTCCGTCTGAACACAACCGAATTGAGCCGATTGAATTTGAGATTTTTTTTTTTTTAAATTAATTAACTCCTTTACGGTTATGGATAAACTTTGGATTTTGGCACGTGATTGTGAATATCTGAACCTATTTACATGTAATAATTTTCTTTTCTTGTTTTTTTTCCCTTTCGGCCAAATGGTGATTTTTCACCCAAGGTTTGATGTAAAGTTAATGTTTTATTTATTAATTATTAAAAATTTAAATTTTTATTTATAAATTATTAAAATTAACAAAAATATTTAACTTCAAAAATAAATTATCATTTAACTAGTAATATATTAAAAATAATAAAATATTTTTTACTTTCTTTTTAGGTTTAAAAAATTCATAATTTCTTTCAAAATTAAACTTTAAAATTTTATATTTTTTCTTTAAGGTTTCTCCCTCTCTTTTTCGACATCAGAACAGGTCAACTTTGCTCTCCCTCTCCTTTTTCCAGCGTCTTCTCGTTGCCCTTATTGTGAATCTTCTTCAATCGAGAATAAAGACAATTTATAAATGGGGGAAGACACAGGGGAGACATTGAAAAAGGGAAGAGAGAGAAAAATTGATCGGTTTCAATGGCAAAAAAGGGAGAGAGAAAAACTCTAAACTTTAAGGGCAGAAATGTAAGATTTCAAAGTTTCAAAAGTTTAATCCTAGGAAAAATTATTAGTTTTCTAAATCTAAGAGAGAAATAAATAATGTTTTATTATTTTTAATGTATTATCAGTTAAATGATAATTTTACTTATAAAGTTAATTATTTCTGTTAATTTTAACAGTTTATAGATAAGAGTTTAGATTTTTTATAATTAACGGATAGAAGGTTTTGAGTTTACATCAACTGTTGGGTAGGAATATGTATTTTGTTAAGTTTGAAAAAATTGAAATTGAGAATGTGTAAAATATAGTTTCCTCAAGATGAGTCAAGGAAATGGGAAAGAGAACTGAGTTGGGTTACATTTTAGATGCATTCTAGACTTTGTTCTAATTGGATTTCAACGTATGAACTTTGGAAGCCCAATATAAATTCTCCATAAAAGGCCAAAGGACTATTTCCCACCCAAAGTATGTCTTTTTTTTTTCAAGTTTTCACCCCTTAACTTTGAAAATCTCAATTATTCATCTATAAACGATTAAAATTAACTGAATCTATTAGTGATATTATTTTCCCCTACCAAGTTAGAAGGAGTGTTTTTAGAAGGAGGATGCATCGAAGGGTGGGTGCATTGTCTGGAGATTGTCAAATAAGCTCTTCTTCATCGAAAAATTTTGTCTAAAAGCTTGGAAACCCTAAGAGAAAAAACATTATTTTTGAAAAGTTTGATTTGAGGAAAATTATTAGTTTTTAGGGTTTATAGGGAGAAAATGAATTCAAATTTAAGTTTATTTTTAATATTACAGATAAAATGATAATTTTGCTCTTAAAATTGTTAATTTTAATCGTTTATGGATGGATAAATAAGTTTTTCAAAGTTAAGGGTGGGAACTAAGAAAAAGGCATAGTTTAGGTGGGACATAGTGCTTTGGCCTCTATAAAATAAAAATTACAACATATACTACTCATATGACAAGTCCTTTGACAGTCCAAAGGGAAGACACGTGGAAAGCAATGAGTGGTTGTCTAGACACAATCAAGGATATGAAATCTTTGGCTATAATCAACCCCATCCAATTTTCTGTGGTTGCATTTTGTATCATTTTCCACATTAATTCTTTGCATTGATCCCTCACAACAATGGCCTTAATCTCAACTTCAAACTTGTCTGCATTGCTTCCCCCCGCAACTAAGGCAGCAACAACTGTTCGCTTATCATCCCTCTATGGTAATTACATCCATCTTTTATAATTCTTCAAAATCATTTTACATCAAATTTATCTGTTTCATGTTTTCTTTTTTGCATGTCTGTGTTTTGGCCTGCAGGGCTGCCAGTTGAAGCAATGGCAACAAAGGGACGTGTGAAGTGCACTGTTGAGGAGAAGACACCTGCTGCCTTCAATGTAGCCATGAGCTCAAAAGGCAGCATGGCTACATCATTGATGGCGGCAGCAGCAGCCGTGAGCACTGCCGCTGCAGGCCCAGCCATGGCTTTAGTGGATGAAAGAATGAGCACCGAAGGAACAGGCCTTCCTTTCGGACTAAGTAACAACATTTTGGGGTGGATCCTTCTTGGTGTTTTCGGGTTGATTTGGTCTCTCTATATTGTTTACGCCGGTGACCTCGAAGAGGACGAGGATTCTGGATTGTCCCTTTAAATTAATTCTAAATTCCCTTATTTATTTATGATTTATTCCATAATGCAAATTATTGGAATACTTTTTGTTATTCAAGAAATCACTCTTATTATGATTCTTATTATCATTTCATTTCTGTTGGTTTATTCATACACAATTCATCCATTGTATGAGATTATTCAACTTTTGATAAGGTCTTCTTAGCTGACAAACTGGCAGCAATTTGAAAAGTATTTAAGAAGCCCCAAATGGTGATGGAGTTAGCTTCAGTCTCCGCAATTCACAAACTGGTAGTTGACGATAAGATGGCCCTGGGCATACCCTCTTCCATCAGTGTCTAATTGATTAAACACCGCAGCATCCAAATCTAAGCCTCCATTACTGCATTGATCAACGATTCTCACTATGGCTTGTGCGCCTGTTCGACTGTTAGTCACCTGCAAATTGATCCTTATCATCAGATACACTTTTTTCTGCAACCATTTTTCACATAAAAGAGGTTTCATGTTGTTTGTGAGTCTTACCCTTAAGCACTTGCCACAAGCAGCTTGTCCATGAGTCCCAGCCGGTCCACAAAAAGCAGTCCATCCATATTTCTGGCGCCATGCCAATGGTTTGTCGGCGTCCCATGTGGAGCAGTAAGCGCTTACTGCCCTCAAATCCCAACCATTTTGCTGAGGGTAGTAGAAATGATAAGTAGCTCTCACATTAGAAGCACTTTCACCACCACCACCGCCACCACTGCTTCCACCACCAGAATTACAATTACTTTGACAACCTTGGGCAGGTGAACAATATGCATCAGTCGATCCACAGTAACCATATTGGCTACAACAGAGATTGTTGGCACAGGTTTTGCCGCCAGCTTGCCTCCCACATTGCTGGGCGGCGGCTGTGGAGGCCATTATAGTTAAAAACACCAAACAAAGCCTGCTAAATGTCTCCATTTTGTGTTGAATGAAGGTGAGTGCTCAGTGTGCTTCAATATATAGGCCTAATATATATACGTGTCTGCCCAATTTCTTCAAAGATGATATAATTAGTGTTTAATGCTGAGTTTTGACTTATACTTTCATCAAATTCATCTTGATCTTTCTTGATATTGAAAATGATGATCAAAATTTTTGATGTCTCAACGATACGTGTTGTCTTTCCATCGTAAAAAATAAATAAATGCTAGGGTGGCTAGTTGTGCGAAAAGACCTTGGATGGATGAAAACCGTGGAAAAATTAGTTAGATACATTGAACGAGGATGGGGGGCAGCGGACTTTGGAGACAGCATTTATCGCCTTGGAGGAAAATTTTTCTATATAAATAGTTTCCCTCCCTTCATTGTAATTTATATATAGATAACATTCTGATATATAGGTAACATATGAAAGAATTTCATTTTTTTTTCATTTTTTCTTGTCCAGTTATTAAAATTTATAACAGGATATCAGTACGATCATCTTAGATATATTTTAATATTAATTATCTTTTAATTATATCATTATTTTGTTTTTATATTACAAATACGAATATTCTATTTATGATATTGTCCTATTTAAAAAAATATAAATGATAGATCTTTTTATTTCTGTTATTCTTTTATTTAATTTTTCATTTATAATTGAATTTAATTTGTAACCTAAAGTTTGTAAAATCATGAATTTGAACTTGAAGTCTTGCATATCGTTTGTAACCCGAAGTTTATAAAATCATAAATTTAGACCAGAAATCCTGAATATTACCTAAATATTTATAATATAATAATTGTATCTAATTTATATCTTGAAGTTTGTAAAATCGTGAGAATATATATTTATATATATATAGGGTTCGAAGTCCAAAATTTCATCAAAATATTTATTTGTTTTATATTAACTATATCACATTTGTAACCTGAAGTTTACATAAATTATGAAAAAAATATATTTGAAGTCCAAAATATAATCAGAATTATAGTTTACATATTATAATATATTGAAAATTAATTACAAAACCAGAAGTTTTGTAAATATGAGATAATATATGAACTTGAAGTTTCAAAAATTAATTTCAATATTTTTTCTATAAAACCAATTGTTTTGTAAATATGAAATAATGTTTGAACTTAAAGTTTCAAAGATATTTTTTACAAAACCAGAAGTTTTGTAAATATGACAATATTTGAACATAATATTTCTAAAATTAAATGGATAATATTAAATTGACTTTTACATGATTCTCCACGTATAATTTATGAGCCTTCAGAAAATTGATTAAATAAAATGTCCCACAAGGACAAATACAAAGCTACCATTTTTCCAACGTTACATCTATGAAGGATTGCAAACAGAATATGTGGATATAATGATAAATCTATTAAATTTGTGGAGAATTTTAAAAGATAAATTTGAACATCATATTCAATAATAATTTCAATGACTCTGTAATTTAGTACAACTTTTCAATGTCCAGAATCTTTCCCTGATTGAGATAATGTGAAAGAGAAAATATTTTTCACTTTTCATTTTATAATATGCTTCTATAATAGCAATATCGGAAAAAAAAATTTTGAGTTAATTTATTCTCACTAATGAAAATCATCAAACTTGCCCCACAAGCACTACATCGTTTCTTGAAATGAATGCAACTATCAGAATTAGTTATCATGGGTGTAAGTAAGGTCATAGATTAAGTAATTTTCAATTTGAATATGATTATAATAAAAAATTTCAGTCATACCACCAAAAGTGGATTAAGACTAAAATTATGAAACGGTTAACGTTAATGATATATTCACATTTGCAGTGGCTACTAAAATTATGAATAATGATGATTTTAAACCATGTACTATAACTGAGTACAGACAAAGATATAATTGGCCTAAATGGAAAGAAACAATTCGAATAGAATTAGTTTATTTAACAAAACATCAAGTGTTTGAGTATATAATTCCAACACCTAAGGACGTATAACATATTAGATATAAATAGGTATTTATAAGAAAAAGAAATGAGAAAAATGAGATTGCTAAATATAAAGTAAGACTTATAGCCTAAGATTTTTCCCAAAAGTCAAGTATAGACTTTGATAAAACATATACATCTGTGATGGATATAATCACATTCAAATATTTAATCAGTTTAAGAGTTTTAAAAAAACTCGATATACATCTAATGGATGTAGTTACTATTTATTTGTATAAAACTTGGATATTGAAATTTATATGAAATTTCTTAAAGGATTTAAATTGTTTGAAGCAAAATGGGTTCATTCAAGAGGTATGTACTAATTAAATTATAAAGACTATTGTACGATTAAAATAATTTGGAAGAATATAGTACAATCACCTCAGTGAATATTTAAAAAAAAATGTTATGTGAATAATCTATATGTCTATGTGTCTTTATCAAAAGGTCAGAATTAGGATTTGTCATTCTAATAGTTTATGTTGATGATATGAATTTAATTAGGATAAAAAACTACTAAATATCCGAAAAAGGAATTTGAAATGAAGGATTTGAGAAAAACAAAATATTGTCTCGGCTTGTAAATCGAGCACAATTTAAATGGAATACTTATCTATCAAACAACATATATTGAAAAATTGTTAAAACACTTCAATATAGATAAGACTTATCTTTTGAGCAACCTAATAGTTGTTCGGTTTTTCAATCCGAAAAAAAACTTCTTTCATCCTGAAGAAGAAGATAAAAAATACTCGATCCTGAAGTATCATATCTTAATGTCATTGGAGTCCTGTTATATTTGGCCCAATGCACTAGATCGGATATATCTTTTGCAGTCAATTTATTGACCCGATTTAGCTCTGTACTAACTCGTCACCACTAGAATGAAATCAAATATATATTTTGTTATCTATGTAGGACTAGAGATTTAGGATTATTCTATTATATCAAATCACCTAAAAATTCTAGTTTGGTTTGATATGTAGATGTTGGTTATCTTTTTTACCCTTATAGGGCCACCCGTAGACGGGATATATTTTTACTTATAATGATACAACAATATCCTGACGCTCCACCAAATAGACTTTGGTTGCAACGTCTTCAAATTATTCAGAGAGTCTAGCTCTCTATGAAACCAATCGAGAATGCAAACGGTTATAGTCTGTTATCCATCATATCCAAAATATATGCAGTCTTCTTTTTATAACAAACACTCTTTCATATATATGAAGACAATACAACATATATTACCCAAATTAGAGATTGATACATTAAAGGAGACAGAATCAATCATATCTCACCAAAGTTTTTTAATACTCATGAGCTCCAGTATAATAAAAAGATTGATGTCAAATAAATAAGATCTAGTGAGAATTTTATAGATTTATTCACCAAGACATTACCGACATCAATATTTGAAAAGTTAGCATATAACATTGGTATACGACGACTTAACAAGCAACCCAATTAATCTCATTACAAAGAGGAGGATATTCATCAAGGGAGGAAATTTTTAAAGTTGATCATATTTTAGACAAAATGTACACTTTACTCTTTTTTCCTTTATTAGGTTTTATCTTACTAGGTTTTCCTAATGAGGTATTTTAAGCATGTCTAACTCTATTTTACAAGACATTAAATAATTACGTTCATTTGTTTAGTTTTTATCTCATTAAGTTTTTTTTTTCAATAAAGTTAATATAATTATTCATAAGTGGTGGAAATCTGAAAGGAAGTATTACACAAGTAGTGTCTTTCCACCATGAAAAATAAATAAATGCTAAGGTGGCCAGTTGTGGAAAAAGAGCTTGGATGGATGATAATTGTGGAAAAATTAGCCAGATGTATTGAATGAAGATGGGAGGCAGTGGACTTTGGAGCAAAATTTATTGCCATGGAGGAAAATTATTCTATAGAAAGAGCTTCCCTCCCTTCATTGTAATTGATATATAGACAACATCTAAAAGAATTTCATCTTTCTTTCATTTCACCTTTCAAGTTACTAAAATTTATAATATATGAAGATATTGTTTTTTTATTATTGTATTTAGGGTTGGATTCGAGCTGAGCCGAGCTCGAGCTCTCTCAGTTCACATATAGTTGAGCTCGAGCTCGTAAAAGTCGAGCTCGAACTAGCTCGGTTCAAGTCCAATCTAATTGTATTATATGATTACTTGCCCACAATTAAAGGTTCATCTTAATCTTATCATGTTATAATTCCTTCACATGGAGGAATTCATTGTTCATGATATACTGATTTTACAGGAGGTAGGAGAAATAAACATTTCATGAAGAAGGTCAATATAGGCAACCCATTTGCTTCATGAAGGCAGCTCATCCTTTTTGTCAATACTCCATGTGAAATCATCTTGATATAGACAACAGGACGGAGTATACAAGTTTATTGATTTTATGGTGCGATCAAAGGTGGGAAGTTGCTCCTAGAGTGGAGAATACACGAGTAGATTCATAGGCGATGTTAAAAAAAAGATTAGACTATTACTGTATAAACTAATTGAAAGTTAGAATTATTCTTCAATAAGTTTAATATAGGACAAAACTAATTACCTTAAACTCATCCTAGACATAGATGTGCATCCCATGATTTGAGTAAGTAAGCTAATCAACAAGATGAATAGAAAAATAAACAGAGGGTGTAATGGCAGAATGAAATCGCAACCAAATGACACTAAAAATCAACGCATAAAAGAGAAAATTTAGATTAGTTAGAACTAATTTAAATATCTAGCAAGAGTAAATATGATAAAATCATATAATAATATATTATCTGTATATTCAATCATATATTTAAAAGTATGTCAACCACGGTTTTGACACAATTAATAAGCTATTACGTTGGAAGTATTTTGGAGGGTAAAGATTCAATAAACTTGCATTATTAATACATTTTGAAAACATCATGTAAAATATAATCTTAATTAAACATTCAAATGCTGTATAAATCTAAGGATTCAAACTTTTTGTCAGAACTTGTGTAAATTATTAAAAATAATAAAGGAACTGCCTATAGCAGCCCACGTATAATCGATGTACCGATGTTTTAATTTCTGAATATTGAAGTGTTTGAAAATTCAAAAAGCAAAACTTAGGGGTAGGACCAAATGGGCATTAAGTCCCTATCCACTGAACTCAGACATGGTTTGTGATGGCGTAAGAGTTAGAATTTTGAAATGTTATATTCAGATAACTCTTGTTGACTGACTATATGATGTATTGTGAGGCGATGAACCGTTCAAGTCACGTAAAATTGAAAGCGATATGATCTTAGTTATCTGAAACTGGTGCAAAGAATTTTCTACATTCCATGAAGACAGCCACCTTAATTTTCTCCGTCAATTTGCAACAATGCAAGTCACAAACTGCTTCTACCCGAAAAGGGACAAAAGCACTTATGGCAAGAAGTAGAACTGAACTAATGATTTTCAAAAAGTCCATTGATCATGGCTAACGGAAAATACTTTTCAAACAATCAGCACATTTGACACTGTCAATTTTAAGTGCATATGGAACAAACAAAAGTGCTTATTCTGGAGGAGTTTATTATTCTTCAAAACGATGAGATTACAAAGAGGTAGTAGTGCTGATAAGCACTTATGATTACTTCTTCAGAAGTTTATTTATGAGTCTGATACATTTGATTAACTTTAATCATGGAAGCAGAAAGTGCTTAATTTAATCTCCACAATCCACAAAATCATAGTTCACAATAAGGTGGCCTTGAGCTTTTCCTGCCCCGTTTGTGTCAAGTTGCGAAAATACGCCTTCATCCAAATCTAACCCTCCATTGCTGCATTGATCAACAATTCTCACTATTGCCTGTGCTCCTGTCGCTGTGTTTGTCACCTGCAAAACTCACGAAATGCATTTTGTTTCAGGAAACTATTTTCTGCCAAAAGATGAAAGCAATGTTTGCATTAAGGAATGATTATATTACCCTTAAGCATTTCCCACATGCGTCCTTGCCGGTAGGTCCAGCCGGTCCACAGAAGGCGGTCCAGCCATACTTTTTGCGCCATTCCAAGGGCTTGGTGGCATCCCAGGTTGAGCAGAAAGCACTCACAGCCAGCAAGTCATAGTTATTCTGTGCAGGGTAGTAGAAATGGTATGTAGCTCTCACATTGGAAGCACTTTGAGCATAAGCACTTGCCACCAGAACAGAGAGTGAAAAAATCACACACAAGCTAAACTTCTCCATTGTGTTTAGTAGAAACTCGATAAGTTTGGTTGCATAAACTGGTTCGAGGCTGCTTGAATTTATAGGGAAAAAAGGGCAGTGTTTTGATTTATGAAAGCAACCTTGACTTTGAAAAGTCTAATTAGAAATGAGATCAAACTTCTGGAAGAGCTTGACTATTCCAAATTCTTGTGTTGATCTTGACTAGTATACAATTAGCTAATGTCAATCTGGCAGGATTTTTAGGAGATCTAAGCACATTCTTGGATTTACATAGGCAGATGCACCGCAAAAACAGGTAAATAATTGAGCCCAGTAAGGTACAAATATTTAAACACAGATGTTTTTGCCTTACCATCAAGGCAACTATGATGTTCTCTCTTCCACTCATACGGCAAGTCTTAGCTTCAAGTATTACCAAACCAAAAAGCAGGAAAAAACAGGGGTTATTTTGTAACAGTATAAACTTGTTTTTAACAACTGTTCTGTAAAATAGGTGAAGCAAAAACTAAGTTTCAGATTTTTAGAACCTAAAACGTGTCAAGTCTTTAAAGAAGTAGAAGAATAATTTTATACGTTTCTCATAACATCATGTTGAGTCATGTTTTAGTTTGACACTAGTTTTGGGAGAATAAATTTTGTTTTTAAGAATAATTAAGCTTCTGGGGTCGCTAATGTTTGCCAATTGCTAGTCCAAGAAACAGTATTCAGAAAGTTCGGTGGCGTGAATCCAGATTGTAACATGGTGGGCCAACATATATAATTCTAGCAGATATAGAATCCAACTTTATATCTGAGGCTGGACCGCCATGGTTTTTCATGAAAAATGTACTAAACAAGTTGAATGTTATCAGAAACAACATACACTGAATGGCAGAAAGAACATAAACTTTCTGGTCTAATAATCACAAACTGAAAGATTTTCATTTTTTCTGCATGACTCATATGAACAATCTAATGATGGAATATCGCAGATTGAAAGATAATCAAATGATTTATATGAACAATCTAACGATGGATTCTGACAGGCATACCTCCTTTTCTGGATTGCATACAACATACTGCAACTGATATTTGCTGAATTCAAATAATTCATTAGATGTATTCATTTCTAGAAAGAAATATGCAAGCAGGTAATCCACAGATCTATGCATGAATGAACACAGAATAAATGAATGCATCTGATACAATCTGCTTATTAGAGTATAAGGCCAAAGGAAAAATAAGTTTATAACAAAAGTGAAAAGAATCCATTTATTTTGCATTGCCTCTACTTTTTGAAGCATTAATGGAGGATTATTTATGTTTGAAGCACAATTATTAAAATTACTATGATGGGCAAACAGTCATATTCTACACACAGAATCAGCATCCATTCTACAATCCTCCCACCACAAAAATAATTAAGTCGCACCTGTATCAATTATAACATCAGCTAATGTAACGCAAGCATTTATGAGAAAACCAATCTAATTTCAGCTGTATTAACTCTATCGTTAGATGAATTTATTAGTACAAAATGAGATATGTAAAATACACCCTTGTGGCCAGACACAAACAATGATAAGTGAGCAATACGCTAAAAGCTATTCACAGTGCAATCTTCATTTATAAATCTACTTCCAATCAGATAAAGAAATACAGACAATTTCAGGTCATGCTACAGCTTCCATGTTTTGGAAGCACCACAAACAATGAGAAATTATATATTGAACAGCATCAAGATGTTAACATATCTCATTTCACAATCCCCTGACACCCAGGTTTCACATCAAGTTAATGAATTTTCCATTGATAAACATTCAACAGCTGTGGAACTTGTTCCTGAAACTTGGTTACATACCTCTCCAGAAATACTTCCTCCCTAGGTAATAAGAAAGTCGTTGGACATATACTTTCTCTGATCAATCCCTTGGATAGCATGAACAACATAACACCTCGGAACAATTCTCTTCTCTAAGCTCAATAGGAGAACCGTTGGAACTTTGGCAATAACTTGGGAGAACCAACCCATTTTGTTCACAAGGAAGTCCATAGTTCTTGTAATCTTCTCCTCACATTTCAACAGACAATGCGGATGCCTTCTAAACGCAGCAATAGTCTCATCCTAGGACCAACCCAACCTCCTGTAAATTTCAAATTTGGATTCCCAAACTGATTTCTTCAACTGGGAAATTGCTTCAATGGCAGTAATTAATTGAATACGGGCAGGATTGAATCCCATTTCCTTAACCTTCTCGATAATTTTGCAAAATTTAGAATGTTTTTCAAGTTGCTGCAGCTGGACACCTAATCACAAAGAATGGAATTCGAGAATCAGGCACACCACTTTGTCTCAAAAGTGCAACTTTTGAAGTGAGATAATGCTCTACATCAGTTGAAGAAGCTGGTAATTGCCCTTTAGAGCCCTGACAACCTTTTCATCTAGACCGCCCACATTCTTGAGGCAATTGTAATTGGGAACAATACGATTACCTAAACTCTTAACTAATAAAATAGGACATTTCAATATCAAATGGGGAAGGTCCTTCCTTGAAAGCCCTATAGAACGGAAAAATTGAATATTGGGTAAAATTGCCGCCTCAGGATTATATGAAATAACTCGTGGGAACATTCTTATTATTTTAGAGACCTGGTTATTGGTGAACCCATGGCCTCTGAGAAGCCTAAGGACTGAGGCCGCTGTTTCTGTGTTCTTCAATTTATATGTTTTAGCAGCAGAAATGGCAGATTCTAAAGATAACCCGCATGAGTTCATCAAGTATTCGACCAAAAATGATCTTTCTTTTTCATTTTCCTTAGCTTTTACTGATGTCTTCTTTACATGCAAAGATGATGAAAGCAACCTAACATACAAAATCTTATTTTGAAGAAAAGTAGGTTGAATAGGATATTCTGTTCCTGCTCTTCTACACATAAAACGAAACATAATGAACTCACCTGAGTAATCTTTAGCTGCACGATAATGAAGTAAATCTTACTCAATCCTCGTAACGGCGAACGAGCTGTCCCCGCTTTAAATGTGAGTAACGGTGAACTGTTGTGGCTGGGCAGCGCCTCCATTTAGTGTTTAAGTTTTGTAATTTTGAGGGATAATGAAGGACTGACTGAGGCAGAAAGTTTAGTGGAATAATAAGCAACCTAGACGTCCCTTAAGGTTTCAAGTCTTTCTACCATTCACTGGCGAATATTGCCAATGCTGATGGAGTAACCATCCAATCACAGGGTTAGAAAAGTGACTCTTTAACCCTCTCCCATCTCTTTTGAGTAAATTATTATTTATAGGCCAAGTTACTACAGGCTTGAATTTTGGTTTATTCCAAGACATTCTCACCAGAGAGATTATTGGTGGTGGTACTAAAAGAGAGGGCTTATATGACATGGATGCTTTCAATTATTGGAGAATAAATTTCGTTTTGTTTTGTTTTTCAGAATAATAAATCTTCTAGGATCACATGAGCATGATTAAGCCTCTATCTAGAAGCAGGAATTTTCTACCTCATGAGACATGAGGGAGAAATATCAGGGATATGTTTCACATACATAAAAATGCAGAAAGAACATAAACTAGTCTAGTCTAAAATTATCATAAACTGAAAGATTTTCTTTTCTTCTGCATGATTCATTTGAACAATCTAATGATGGAATACCACAGATTGAAAGATCTTCTGTATGATTTATATGAACAATCTACTGATGGATTCTGACAGGCATACCTCCATTTCTGGATTGTATACAACTTATTGCAACTGATATTTGCTGAATTCAAATAATTCATTAGATGTATACATTTCTAGAAAGAAATATGCAAGCAGGTAATCCACATATATATATGCATGAATGAAAGAATAAATGAATGCATCTGATACAATCTGCTTCTAAAAGTTTTACAGTATAAGGCCAAAAGAAAAAAAGTTAAGAACAAAAGTGAATAGAATTTGTATATTTTGCATTGCCTCTACTTTTTGAAGCATTAATGGAGGATTATTTATGTTTGAAGCACCATTATTAAAATTACTACAATGGGCAAACAGTCATATTCTACACACAAAACAGGCATCCAGTCTCCCACTGCAAAAATAATTAAGTCACACCAGTATCAATTATCAAATCAGCTAATGTACCAACGGCATTTATAATAAAAACCAAACCAATCTCAGTTGTGCTACCTCTATTCTACAAAATAAGCTGTGTAAAATATACCCTTGTGGTCCAATCTTGACTGAATAGATGTGAATTAACCTGACACAAACAGTGATAAGTGAGCAATACACTAAGAACTATTCCCGGTGCAATCCTTCATGTTCAAATCAGCACCTCCCAATCAAACAAAGAGATACAGACAATTTCAGGCCATGTCAGAGCTTCCATGTTTCAAAAGCACCACAAACAATGAGAAATCGTATATGGAACACCCCATCAAGATGTTAACATATTTCATTTCACAATCCCCTGACATACAGGTTTTACATCAAGATAATGAACTTTCCCTTGATAAACATTCAACAGCTGTGGAACCTTTTCCTGAAACTTGGTTACATACTTCTCCAGAAATACTTCCTCCCTAGGTAATAAGAAAGTAGTTGGACATATACTTTCTGTGATCAATCCCTTGGATAGGAGAACTTGAACTACATAACACCTCGGAACAATTCTCTTCTTTAAGCTCAATAGGAGAACTACTGGAATTTTGGCAATAAGTTGGGAGAACCAACCCATTTTGTTCACAAGAAAGTCCATAGCTTTTGTAATCTTCTCCTCAGAACTAAGAAGACAATGTGGATGCCTTCTAAATGCAGCAATAGTCTCATCCTTGGACCAACCCCACCTCCTGTAAATTTCAAACTTGGATTCCCAAACTGATTTCTTCAACTGGGAAATTGTTTTAATGGCAGCAATAAATGTAAGATGGGCAGGATTGAATCCCATTTCCTTAACCTTCTCTACAATTTTGCAAAATTTAGAATGTCTGTAAATTGCTGCCGCTGGACACCAAATCAAGAGTAAAGGAATTCGAGAGTCAGGCACACCACTTTGTCTCAAAAATGCAATATTTGAAGTCAGATTATGCTCTATATCCAGTAAAAAAAGCCGGTAATTGGCCTTAAGAGCCCTCACAACCTTTTCATCTGGACCGAGCACATTCTTCAGGCAATTGTAATTGGGAACAAGACGATTCTGTAAACTCGTATTTAATAAAGTAGGACGTTGCGATATCAAATGGGGAAGGTCCTTTCTTGAAAGCCCTATAGAACGGAAAAATTGAATCTTGGGTAAAATTATCCTCTCGGGATTATATGAAATAACTCCTGGGTAGATTCTTATTATATTAGAGATCTGGGTATTGGTGAAACCATGGTCTCTGAGAAGCCTAAGGACTGACTCTGCTCTTTCTGTGTTCTTTAAATTATATGTCTTAGAAGCGGAAATGGCAGATTCTAGAGACAACCCACAATGAGTTCATCAAGTATTCGACCATAAATGATCTTTCCTTTTCATTTTCCTTATCTTTTACTGATGTCTTCTTTACATGCAAAGACGATGAAAGCAATCTAAGATACACAATCTTGTTCTGAAGAAAAGTAAGATGAATAGGAAATTCTGTTCCTGCTCTTACACACAGAAGACGAAACATAATGAACTCACCTGAGTAATCTTAAGCCGCACGACAATGAAGTAAATCTTATTCAATCCTCATAATGGCGAGAGAGCAATCTCCCTTTCAAATGTGAGCAACGGTGAACTGTTGTGGCTGGGCGGCACCGCTGCTTGGTGTTTTATTTTTGTATTCTTGAGGTATAATTACAAAGACCTCCCTAAAGTTTGAAGGACTACCGTCTGAGACAGAAATTTTGTAGATAAATAACAACATTGGTTATTATATTTTTTTCACTTTCACTGTAAAATACTAAGGTTATAGTAACCATGAAAGCCATTGTTTAAACACAAAGAAAGAAAGAGAAGCGCAATTGATTTGCTTACCTGTACAAGCTGCCTACTTCCATTGATGTTTAGTAGGTGTGAAGTGGATAAATTATATAGCTGGTCTATGTTTCCGTAACTGCAGAATTATATTTTATTTATGACTGTGTGGTTTATATTTTTTCTTGCTGAATCTTACGAACTGTGGGAAGAATGAAACACAAGGCTTTTTGCTAGCTGATGACCATGAAGAACTGGACTGTGTACTAGTCTACTAGACCTCGTGAGGCATCCACATGCCTGGAAGATTGAATATGGGATTGAAACCAAGCCTGTTTTATGGTCATTAGAGAGTTGGCTTATCTTGATTATTGTATGTCCAAATTCTTGTGAATACATTAGGCTCTTCGCCCTTTTATGCAGTGTACTCTCCTAGCTCTCTATACAATATTGCCTCAAACAAAATGATAAGCAGTTTAGACAATATTATCAGTACAAGGAAGAGACCTTCACGATTAAAAGTTGAAACCTCTTAAAGTTTTTTACCTAGTCATAAACAAGTGAAAAACTAAAATTTGAGTTCAAGTACCCCATCTGGAATATTGGGTTTTTTCATGTGCTCTTGTACTTTAAGCAAAAATTATCGAGGAGTTACAACTCTCTGTAACCACTGCACTATCTTTTCTTTTATATGGATGTCATCTTTTGCTTCTTTGATTCAGTATGTGTTTTATAGAATGGTGTCTGTACGGTTAACTGTTTATCTTCAATTTGAATGACTGATTGAAAATTCGTTAGTCTTTATATGAATATATATGTTTTACTTTTACAGAATGATTTTTAGTGACAGTGATTGTGAAAGTAATGATGATTTTTTTTCTGTTACTGGTTCCTGCTGTTATGGCTGTTATGCTTAACAGCATGGATAAGGAATTAAGCATGACTGATGATGACATTTCTTCCAATGATTCTGATGTTTCTACGCATGTAAAAATGGGACAAAAAGTCTCAGAAGGAGTTGGACTTAATGTTTCTACGCAAGGAGGCAAGAGACATATAGTTTCAAAAAAAAGGTTGGACTTGGTGTGAGTACTAATATTTCCATACAATGAAACAAGAGAGAAATAGTGTCCAAAGGGATTGGAGTCGGAGTGAGTACTGGTGTTTCTTTGCATTAACAGAAGAGAAAAGAGGTTGCACAGAGGTATGGAACTGGAGTTAAATTCCACAGAAGGAAAAAAGAGAAGAATTTTCAGAAGGAGTTGGAGATAATGCTAATATTTCCACACAAGTAGAAAAGAGACAGGAGCTTTCAAAGGGAGTTGGAGTAAATAGTAATAGTATTGCTTCCATGGAAGGTAGAAAGAGAAAAGAATTTTCAAAAGGAGTTGAGAGATAGTGCTAATAATGTTTCCACACAACTAGAAAAGAGACAAGAAGTTTCAAAGGGAGTTGGAGTTAATACTAACATTTGTACACAAGTAAGATAGTCAAGAAGTCTCAAAAGTTACAGAAGTTGGGGTTAATTCTAATCTGTTGATACCAGGAGAAAATACGCAAGAAGTTCCAAAAGAATCTGGAGTCGAGGTATCTCCACAATTTGAGGTCCTTTTGATTGCAATAACACATAAGAGTATTAAAGGGAAAGATAAAGCCCGGTTGTAGCATTGAGGAAGTGATGCAAATCGTAGAAAGAATGCCTGAAATTGTTGATGATGAAGATTTTTTATGAAAGCTGCAGATATCTTAACTGAAAGGAAGAACAGAGAGATGTCGGTTGCACTGAAGGAACAAAACCTACAGATTATGTGGCTTAAGCTTAAGAAAGCTTGAAATCTTTCCTTGGGTATTTGAACAAAAGGAGGATGCCTTCTGAATGCAGCAAGAGTGTTATCCTTTGACCAGCCCCACCTCCTAGTAACTTCAATCTTTAAGATTCCCAAACTGATTCCTTCAACTGGTTAATCACTCCAACTGCCATAACAGACGCAGAATGAGCAAGATTGAATGCCATTCCTCAACTTTAGAATGTTGGTTGCATGCTGCAGATGGATCAAGAGTCACCATATAAGAAATCGTGATTGAGGAACTCCAGTATCTTCTAGAGGACTCTCTTTTGAGCAAGGTTTTTACTCCTTAAATCCTTCGAAAATTTGCATTGCCTGCGCAGGAAGGACTACATTCTTGAGGAACCAAAACAGAAAATTTTGTTAATACAAATTCGATTGTAATGCAAAATCTCCCTTCAGCCTTTTTCAACTTGATTTAAAATCACCATAATCCTCACAATTGCTAAATGGTAAATAGCATAAAACTCTCCACCATCTCAAAAATCTATTGTCACCCATGTATCATTATAATTTTGTTGATGAATAATATATAGGGTTACCATTCATGTAAAGTGAAAATCAGACCTAGTAATATGTGTCATCAGATTGTGTTCATATCGTATCAATTTGAATTTTATATTAAAGACCTTCAATACTAACCCGATTCGAATTAAAATCGTGTCAAAATTTTTTAACTCTAATCTAACCTTTAAATATTCCAGTTAACCTGACTTGATTAGACAAAATTATCAATTGTTTTCATCCTCCAACGTGTTTTTACCGTTATAATTTTTTCATTAAATTACTTCAATCTACTATTAATAAAACACAAAATATAACATTTTATCTTATTTATAAATGATTTAAAAATTACATACTAAAACATTTAAAACATATCAATAATCCGACTAACCAAATCACATTTTTACTACTTAATAATAAAATAAAATATTTAAATAAAAAAAAAAATAATATGAGTAATTACAATTATATAAAGATACAATTATATGTAATCTATAAAAATTTTAATTGTTGTTAATATTGTTTTTCAGCATTTCTTTAATTTATTTATAACAAATTTTATTAAAATAATATTTCCTTAAAACATTCAAATTAATTTTATATAAATTTTAACACTATCTGATTTAATTTTGAGTTCTATTAAATTGATTCAAAATAAATTTTATGTTAAAAAAAATTAACTCTAATCTAAATTTTTTTTTTTTATCGTGTCATGTCAAATTAATAGCTTATCTTGAAAATCGTCAACTCAAGTAAAAATTCTCCTCACCTCACCTTGATTAACTCTAATGGAATTGGTCCGGGTGTTAATTAATTTAAAAAAAAAAAAGGGGTGCTTTTATAATTTTGTTAAACCTATAGACGTTTCCCTTAAAAAACAGTTGTTTTATTTATTTGTAGTGTTGCAATTTCCTCTTACTGCGAAATTCGTAAGGACAGGCCTTCGCTTTTGTTTGAAGTTGTATTGGGAGAACCCTAGCGTCTTAACACAATGGTGGCCGCCAAGAAGACTGTAACTAATCTCTATCTCTGTTTCTCCTCTTTCTTTTTTTATCCATTTAAAACGATAATTAAATAAGATAAATATGCTCATTATTGCTTACTTTTGCAGAAGAAGTCCCATGAGAGCATCAATAGCAGGCTTGCTCTTGTCATGAAGAGTGGGAAGTACACTTTGGGTTACAAAACGGTTCTTGACACCCTAAGAAGCTCCAAAGGTGACCTAACCTATTAATCTTCTTTGTTTTCCGGTTTATATCACATGCTGTCGACTATAGCTAGTAAATATTTTAGCTTCTTTTATGAACTAAATTGACTCTTAGCTATGACCCAGATAAATATTTTTTGTTTCTGGTGGGTTTAAGTTGTTTGGTTTCGACCCTTTTTCTATAACAACAACTTATAGATTATTGGGTTCTGACTAGATCTAGTCTATCTTCTATGCATATTTCAGTTATTGAGGTTTTCTCAAATGATTTTTTTTTTTTTCCTTTCTTGATTGTAGCTAAGCTGGTTATCATTGCAAACAATTGCCCTCCTCTTCGGAAGTCAGAGATAGAGTACTATGCCATGTTGGCTAAGGTTGGAGTTCACCACTACAACGGAAGTAAGTTTCCTAATCTTCTTGTTGCTGTCTACTTGTATGATAGTATATTTGTTCTTTGCTTTCCCTTTTATTTGTTCAAGTTTTAAATCTGAATTATAAAGTCATGAATAATACTAGTTATCTTTTATCAGAGGGGAAGAAACTTTTACTTCTTTCTTTGTATAATAGATGGGTTTATTAATTTATTCTGGTTTCTATGGATTAGATTCGGGTTTGCTTCAGATGATTCTTAGGTTTTACTACTGTGTTCCATTGTTTTACTGATAGATAGTTGCCAAATGCAAATATTATATCTTTGTATGATGTATAATCTACATGAATCTAATCAATTTTATTGTAATAATCAAGCTTACTGATTTTAAATTATTGTTTTGGGTATGATGGCTGCTTTGCTGTGATTGCTAAATGTTTGTGTAATCCTAGTTTCCAATTTGGATTCTGGAAACATTTTCATTAAGAGTTGTTTTTGGTTATGTCAGACAATGTAGACTTGGGGACTGCTTGTGGAAAATACTTCAGAGTCTGCTGCCTCAGCATCATTGATGCAGGTATGTTGAAAACTACTTGTTCCTTGTCCTTCAGAATATTTTTAGCATGACTTGAAATGTTTATTTATTTGTTGTTGTGCTCTTATGTTTGCATGTTTCTTCAGGTGACTCTGATATTATCAAGAGCATGCCCACTGAGCACTGATCAGTTATCCATGAAGGATAGCATGTCTTCCTAGGAATTGTTCAAATCTTCACATAGTTTTTAGTTATGAGCTTTGTTTTGTTAATTTGTGCTATATATTTTGAACTTGGAAAGTGCTTGCACCCTTTTTGCTTTGAGACATAATCTGAATGTTATGTATTTGAAGTTTTGTGAGTTTCAAGTTGACTGTTTGATAAAACTTGGCATGTTTGTGTGGAAGCTGAACCCTGCCCATTTTGAAGGATGTGGGTTTTTGCTTCATCATAGAAAGCCTTATTGATTCTTGGATTGTTTGTATATGGTACACTAGCAGTAAACCCTAATCTTGTTTAACTGTGATTTGAAATAGTTTTAAGATATATTTTTTTTTAACGGACTAGATTATTGTAACACAAATTTTTGATTTTTGACACAAGTGCTTAACCCTTGAATCAATAAAATCCAATGAACTTGTATGAGAAGTTAAGAGTTGGTTATTTTTTGTGCCAATTAAGCAAGTCTTAAACCATTGGATTACCATGAATCAATTGTCATGAATTTGTGTTACAATAGCTTGAACCCTTTGCTATAAGAAGTAATTGGGGAAAGAATGTCCAACTGGAGAAAGCTTAGATTAATTGTTTAGAGAAACCCCCAAATGACAAGAAGTTCTTATTACAAAGGAAATGAGTCTTTCTCCTTTTGATCAAGTGAATAATGAAGAGAGAATAGCAGAGAGGTTGAGCCTAATTTGAAAATGAGGTACCAAGCTATTTTTTAACCCAATCTACTCTTTGTTGCCATAAAGATGAATCGTAAGCCTGTACGACCTGTGCAAGTCTCATCAATCTGATCTATTATGGCCAGATGCTCCTGTAAATAATCTTGAGTGCACATGCAAGTCCTTGAGAGAATGAATGATAATAAAAACACTTTTGGATGTTGAAAACGTAAAATCAATCAAACCTTTTTATTTTCATTTTTAAACATCAAATACAATGAGCCATTTTTAGTGTTTTTATGGGAAGGACATGGAGAAATAAGCAGTCTCAACTGTACCCTGAAGTATTTTTTAACACAAAACCCAATTCTCAAGTCTTCTGAAACTAATTTTTGGATTCAAGAATACAAAAACAAATTCTTCTCTTCAATAGTGTCAATGAGGAGCCTTCCTTCTCCTTTTGTCTTTCGGCCTTTTTGGGGTCCCAAACCATCCTCCCAAATGATCCTTATTTGAAACAAGATTGCTGTTATATTTGTTTAGGTAGAAAGTTGATGGAAATGGAATCATCATGAATCCCTAGTGTCAGCTCAGCTGGGCCAAAAACATCCTGTAAAATTCCCACACTTGATATTTTCCGAAGAAAAAAGGACATGATTTTGTGGGCTATGAAAACAATCTTCAATGACGAAACAAATGAACCTCATATTCTTATATATAATGTAATCGCAGGTGTCACGAGACAAGAGCCAGGGAGGAATCAATTCAAAGATACAAGATAATTGATTCATATTTCTGAATTAAGCAGAAGAAATGACTTAATATTGAAGAGACCATGAAAAGAATACAATAATGCGTGTTTCATCGGAGTTAGTGGTTTTGGAATCTTGGGAAACGAGAAGGACAAGTTTTTACAGGTCCCCAGTTTGACGTTCGAGGTCAAGAAGAAGATAGGCTCAATTGACATTTTAACACCCAATCATCTGTAAGATAACTGCGTGTCCTTTTGGTTTGGAAATATCCATGTTACCCCTAAAGTTAGTCTGTCCATCTCATTTTCTATTTAATTTTCAATGAACCCTTCTCCCCAGTAATTATTTTTTAAAATTAATAAATTATTCAAATTTTTGGCAAATCAAAGAATTAGTCCTAAAACTAAAAGTTCTTCAAATTTCATTGGATGTTTCTGAAAAAAAAAAAAAAAAAGGATAAGGATATCGTTCAAGTTAAATTCCAAGAAAAAAATGGTCCTGAAACTTTTAGGGTGGGATTCAAGGTTGTTGTAAAGAACAGAACAGTCCCTGGTCTTTTGTTGGAAATCTTCCAAAATCGTTACAACCAAACATGACATAGCTTCAGGATTTAATATTTGATTTCTTTTGTTTGAAGAATAAAGCAAGGTTACTTTTTCATTACCGTCTCCATAGCTTGACATAATTTCTCATTTTCAAGCAATAAAATTATTCATTTGTATTTTAAAATATATAATTAAATATATAAAAAAAATATTATTATAATTAAATAATTTTAAATTAAAAATAAAATTATATTCAATTATACGATATTATCTTAATTATATGTTCAATTATATAAGTAAAAGCGTAACTGAATTTAATGAATAATTTAAATTTAAGTTAGGTAATTTTATTAAAATTTTGATTACATTAAACAAATTAAAAATGATCCATCTCAACTTTTTATTAAATAAATCAAAATTTTAGTCGTCGTGCACTGTAGGTAGATCTTGATAGATGTTGACCCATGCTCTCGCACGTGAGAACGCTCTTACTAAGTGTTACCCTTTGGGGGCTTGTCGTGAAATGTTAAAGGCCAAACGACTATTTCCCACCCAAGGTTTAGCGTTTTCTCAAAAGTCCCCCCTTTAACTATGGAAACACCAAATACCCACCCATGGCCAGTTAGATTTAACCAAACCCTAACGGCTGAAAATTTTATCTCCTTTTGTAAACTTTAAAAACTGAAATTTTCGCCTAAGTTTTAAAAAATGACAGTTTCACCCTAGAAATCTCTGGCGACCTCTCCGGCTCCGTTGCCGACGGCCGCTCCCTCCGAAAGCAACCTCTCCTTTCGGCGATCTCTTTCCTCCCATTTGGAGGTCCGATCTCCGTGGGAGACGAAGATTTCATCGGGAAGACGAAGTTCTTCGTCTTCCCAGACGAAGCAACGGAGCCGGAGAGGTCGCCGGAGATTTCAAAACCAAACTCTAGGGTGAAACTGTGATTTTTTAAAACTTAGGGTGGGGGAAATTTTGAGTTTTTAAAGTTTAGGGGGGCAAAATTAAATTCTATTTTAGTTTATTTTTAATATTATAGCCAAAATGACAATTTTACCCCTACCACCGTTAGGGTTTGGTTAAATCTAACCGGCCATGGGTGGGTGTTTGGTGTTTCCATAGTTAAAGCTTGTAAACCTTGGGTGGGAAATAGTCGTTTGGCCAATGTTAAAATGCATTTGAGCTATATATTCATAATTTATTCTGTCAGTGATTTTGGGGCCCATGCACATCAGCATGATATTCATCACTGGCAGGAACACGACAGATCTACAATGGACCAGATCACTTTAATGGATCTTGTTCTTTGTATTGCCTCCTCAACCATTCACATAATTTATCAACACAAACATTTTTTATTACAATTTAACATAAAGTTCACAGATGCTGCAGAGATTCTTGTCATTATTAATACAAAATGGAGGAGAACATACAATAATAAAAGTATTATTAGACAAGCCATACACAATAAACAAAGTTACAGTGGGAAAAGACTTATCAACATGTTCTAATATTATTGCTTCTTGTTCCTTGACAAATCTCTCAGAAAAATTAACATCTTCATCTTCACCTTCATCATCAACAACACATTAAAACTCCCCGCTTGAAGTTGAACCCTCTCAAGCAGGTTCGCCCTGGGTTTGAATTATCAACTTCTTGGTAAAAAGAGATAAAATACTTGTTTTCAGCTTCTGCTCTTGCACTTCTCAACTGCTCTTGGAGCTGCAAATAAGTAAAATTTTCCCATCAGAAACAGAGTTGAGAATTGCTATAGAGATTATACAAATGATAGATGATTACCAAGTCCAATGGCCTCCGATCCTTTCATTATCCTTAAGCGTTTGCATGAATCAACAAACATCCTATTAAATCATGAATTAATTAGTTAGAGCCTTCAAGAGAAAATAAAATTTTAATATCAAGTTATGATGATGATGATGATGATGATGGGGAAGAAACCTACTCCCATGGCACATCACCCATAAGCATCCAGTCTCCATCTTTGTCTTCGTAAGTAGGTACATACTCGGAACCATTCAAAAGATCTATCAGTTTGCTCTCATTCATGAAATCCTTCATTCCTTGTGATCCACAATTACCTATACATTGAATTAACCCAAACCCATTTGTCAAAATTATATTGATCACATAAGTTTCTAACACCACCATGAGTTTAATTGATTGATTAATCTTTTACCTATGGTGAAGGAGCTGAACATTTGGCCAAGGGCATCAGAAAGTTCCTGGTAACTCTTGTATAGTTTGAGGTCAACCTTACGTAAATAAGGGGCACCATCCATGCTCACTTTAACAAATGCTGCAGCTGCACCAACAACACCACTACAGCCGGCCTTATCACTTTCATCACCGTTGTTCTTTTGGACGGCCATGATGTTCTTTCTGAATGATCTCACCGGTGGCCAACCCACCACTTGTGTCCTGTATCACCATCATCATTATATAAAATAAAATCAATCAATTAAGTAGATGATTCTGTATTCAAATTACAGCGCATCAAACGGTGCCGTGTTCCCCATTACTTTTACTTTTTTTTGGTGGAGAGAAAGTACGTACCAGCTAGAAAGCCATGGCCTAATTCTTTTTTCACTTCCATTGAAATTTGTTTGGTAGGTCAGAAAAAAAGTAAAAGATTCCTTATGTTTTGTTGTTTTCCTCTTTCTTCCCGACAACTAACCAATGCCTCTTGAAATCATTACAAAAATCAAAAAAATATTAAATTAATTTATCTATGACCTCTTACCTAATCAACCTCCCCTACGAAAAATTCTTCATTGACAATCTCCTAAAATCCAAATCTGAAGTTAAAATTTTCATTATAATGTTAAAACTGATTTCATCATCCACATCAATGAAAATAACGGATCATGTTGAAGTTTTAACTAACGGTTTTTTCAAGATTTCGATTTAACCAGAATAAAGATGAACACAGTGGAAGAACTTACTTGGCCGGTGGCTTTGAAGCATTAGTCTTCTCCTTCATCTTCTCCACAGCATGAACATCAATCACGACCGACGACGACGACGACGACGACTCTTTCGTCGACAAATTAAGCTTCAAGTCAACCTCCGTCTCCGAAAAGCCTCTCTTTCCACTGCTCTTGGCTATCTCACTTTCTCCACCACTACCGCCACCTCCCGGTAGCCCTAAGCGCAGCTCAGTTTCTTCAAAGTTAATCATCTTTAACTGTAAACCTCTTCTTACTTCTCCGGCGTCGTTTGGGAAGTTTAATTTGTTTAAGAATTTATCAGAGCAGGCAGAGAAACAAGCAGAGCCAAAAAGAAAAAAGAACAAGCGTGGATACAACGAGGGAATATTAATAATATATGGGTGTTGATACGTTGGCGGGGTGAAAGGAAGAATTTGAACGGTGGATGTGAATGACACGTGGAAGGTGTGGTCTAAGTTTGAAGCATCCCCGCCCTGTCGGGAGAGTGATGTAATGCATGATGTAATATTTGGAATGACAGTGGACAGACCGATATTATTTGAATAATTTTTATACTATTAATAAAATCCTCAAAATAAAAATATATAATTTTATTTTTTATTATTCATTTTACATACATTCATACATGACAAAATCTCCATAAAGCTATCATTATTTAATTTCATTTATACTCATATTTTTATTAAGTATTACAAATCGTATAATAACGTATGAAGTATGAAGAAAGAATTTATACCATGTTCTACAAAATAAAGGTCAAATATTCCGAATCCAATGTAACATATTTGTTGATTAATATTCTTATCCTATGTGACTTGTGGTCCTATGTAGACAGGCAATAGCTAGTGTATCAAATTTATTTGTATATAAATGAGGTCAAATTTTGACCCATCAACAACCATTTATATCATATTTTTTATTTTTAATTTAAGATTTGAAAAAAAAAAAAAAAAAAAAAAAAGGGATTTGCAAGGGCCGGGTGGTCAAAAATTAAGTGAAGAAAAACAAGTGACATATTTAAAAGATGGATGATGGATGGGGATGGGGAACAAGAACCGAAAGGTGAAATAAATTTCCCCAAAAAGCTGACAAAACACAGAAAGCAAGGATTGAAAGGGACTGCCCCTCTGTTTGAAAACAAAAACCATCGGATAATAATGAGTATGAGCCCCATCCGCATTGCCATTGCCCACACTCATACATGCATACATACATACATCTCCCTCGTGTGGATAACCACCACTGTCACCATCCTACCCCACACGTGTGCAAACTCAACTCAAACAGTATTTCTCCGCATTCCACGCCCCCGCACGTGTCACATTCAATTCCTTCCTGTCATCTGTCAATTTGACGAGGTTTCACTTTTTTTTATTTTTTTAATAATCTGTACTGTCCTACATATCTTATATGGTTGTTTATTAATTGCAAAATGAGAAACTATAATATTAGAGCATAAATTTAGATGCTAATTAAAACTTTTAAAAGAATAAATATGATTATTAATATTTTATAATTCGATATAATATAAATTTAAAATAAAATATATCATATGATATATTATATAATATATTATATATTTTATAATATAATATATATTATCTATATGTGTTAATATATTTTTTAGATAAAATAATAATATAATAAATATATATATAAATTTTGACATTATAAAATATGTTTATAAAATTTTTTAAATCATATAATTTAGTATTTAATATGGTAGACGATTTAATTATCACCGGAAGAGAATGTGTAGAGAGACTAAAATAAATAAAGTAAAATGAATTATTAAAATTTTGTCTTCAAAATTATTGGTGAGATGAAACGATTTCCTGCCTCACGTCACGGCTAAATCAATCTTAATCAGTGATTAACGGATGAAATTTATGTTGAAGACACGAGTGGATTGTCTGCCGTGTACACTGAATCCTTCATAAATCTCTCTTTTTCATTCTGTTGATCATGGTCACCATTTCACATCTTGTTGTAATGATCAATTCTGTCAACACTGATTTAACTGAAAAAGGCTAATTTTTTGTCCCTCCCAATATTTGATGAAATATTATTCTCATATCTGAATTTGAAAAAGTTAATTTCTCACCTATCTCTCAATGTTTGATAGCCCGGGTGTTTATTTTTTAAAATTGATTATAAGTTCCATTAGATGATAATCAATCATTATTAGTAGCATAAAATACAGTACAAGTATTAATGTTTAAGTCTACAGTAAATATATGATGAGTCCAAATAAAAAATTTAATAACTACTATATTGGTTATGACATAAATTATACGTAAATATTCGAATACTGAAATTCTCAAAAAATTTAAAATGATATATATTATAATATTGTAATGTATCCAACCATGATGAGAATATGCATCTCATGATGGTCGAATAAACCAAAAAAAAAATATTGGTATAATCTGAAGTCTCCTTTTCCAATGGGATCAAAAAAAAGTTTTAACTGATTAATAACATAATTATCTCTACAAGTGTCGAAAATGGTAATAAAAGTGGAAATGTTGTCACGAGAATGAAGTTGTGATGAATCAATAGATAAGTGAAAGAAAAAGGTGTTGGGGAATGAATTTGAGATGAGTAGTGTTATATATATAATTTTATACATAAATAATGATGTGTCATTTTATGATTTGATAGTTAAAAATTAAAATTAAAATAATATCAAATTATATAATAATTTATTATTATTTATATATAAAATTATACGTAAAAGTTGTATATATAATTTTATTATTTGAGATATAAAGGGATTGAGGAAGTTGAGTGAACAAGAAGATAAAAATGAAATTGAGAAAGAGAAAAGAAATATAAAATGAAATTGAGAAAGGGAGAATGAATATAAAATGAGAAGGGGATTTTTTTTTCTTTACATAAAGCAAAATTACAATTATGAATTTTATATATTTAATAAATGTCAAGTTAGAATTTAGAGAATTTTTGGTAAAATATTCTTTTTGCCCTTTTAATTTATAGTTTTTGCTAATGAAGTTGATTAATGGGTGGAAAAATAGACTTTTCAAATTTAAAGGGTGGATATGCAACAAATTCTATCGGGGCAATAGTTATGAGCCAATTTCAAAAAGGTAGATAAGATTAAAATAGCTGGAGATGGGGCCAGAGTTCGATTGGGCTGGCATTATTGGAGAAGAGACCCCAGCCGAAGAGACAGTAATAATGAGGTGTCATAAATCAGCAGGATTAATGGGCCCTTGTCAACATCTTTTAGGCCCATGTCTGTCTGTAAACTTATTAAAAAATTAGGTTGTTGATTATTATAATTGCTTAAAAACTCTGAGATTCATAGCGCGTAAATTTTAGACTCCAGTTGAAAAATAAAAGGCACTAAAAACTCTTTTTGAAAAACGCCAAGAAAAGAAATTACTTTTTCAAGATTCCTGTCTTTCCCTACCATAGAGATGTATGTTTCACGTTCAAGGGATATTAAAGTCAAAATTTTAATTTATTTAATTTAATAATCATAAAAATAATAATTAGATTTAAAATTTATCTTATGTAATATAATTGGTTCGATCTCAAAAATAATGATACAAATTGAATGAAATTTTTGTTTATTATTGTGCATTTTTTTCTTAAAATATTCATAAACATAAATTTTAATAATTTTATTTTTTATTGTTTGTTATGGGGTGATCATGTTAACGAATTAGTCCTAAGTGCAAGACACGATGAAATTAGAATGGCTGAAGCAGCCATGCTTTGCCCATTAACAACACCCTATGCGGACCGAATTTCCTTTGAATAGCTCGTATGGATAAATTTGAATTCAATCAATTAAAACTTAAATTTATGTTTAGTTTAAGTTCAAAGGCTCATTAATGCTGTTAAACTCATTTCGTTGTTATTTTTTCTTTTATAATTCTTATTTTTAGGAGATTTTTTTTATTTTTTAATAATTCTTTTAATCTTTAATGTTACTATTTATTAATTGAACTTGATGTTAAATTAGTTGTTATGCCTTTAAACCAAGTTTTGGTTGGATTCAAATCTACTTCTTGGTAGACTTTATTTTCAATTCAAGCAACGCTCTTGATTTCTCCAAGCGAAATGCAAGAATGAGTATGGAGCGTTGGATGTGTTGTCACGGTCTTCTAAATGAGCGGCTAAGGTTTGTCCCAAACTTGTCCCCAAAATGCAAGGACAATGAACCCTCAATTGTGCTCTTCGTGCGACAAGCACCTCTAGGTGCCTTTGTCTTAATTAATGCACCCCCGATTCCTTTTCCTAAGATCCACCCTCCGCGCGTGCTTTTACCGCCTAAAGTCCAGTCTCCTACCAAATCAAGCTCAAAACTACGCCGTTTAATTCATATTTTTTATTTACAAAACTTTTGATAACATCATTAAGAGAAAATTTTAATAATTTTTCTTGCAAGAAAAAAAAAATTGAATAATTTAGAACCTAGTTATAATTATAATTAGTTATTTTTGGAAACAAGAGACAAAAATAATCTTAGAAAAAATGTATTCAGTTAGGTATTTCTACTACATAATTAGGTAGAAGAAACATGCTCTTACATTGTAGATGAATCTGTGTTGTTCACGCGCTCTTAGGAGTAGTGGGTGTGGGGCTCTCTTCATTTGCATTACTCCCCGCCTTCACTCACCGCCTGATTCCTTCTATAAAAAACAAAATACCTTTGATTTTGCTTTCGCCCACCACCCGTTTTCTCACAACTCTTAAATCTTAATCTATTCATCATCCAATCAACGGTAATATTTTCCGATTCCAATAACTGGTTGCATAGAGAAGAAGAAAGTTATGGCATTTATGGAGACTAGAGATCTCAACCTGGATGCTACAGAGCTTCGGTTAGGCCTCCCGGGCACCGCCCGAGAATCCGAGAAACAGACGCCATCGCCACCCACTGCTAGAACCAGCAAAAGAGCACTGCCCGATATCAATGAAGATCATCCTGGACCTAAATGTAACGGCAGTTCTCATTTATCAGATGCCAAAAAATCCACCAAGTAAGCAAATCTTAGAGCATTTTTGGGTGGAGTTACTTTAGTTTTATAGTAGCACTTATTTTTACTAAAAGAATTTTGATATCCCTTGTTTATATGAGCTAATGGAAATGGATTTTTTTTTTTTTTTGTGGTTACAGGGCACAGGTAGTGGGGTGGCCACCAGTTAGATCTTACAGGAAAAATTGCTTCCAAGTAAAGCAAGTGGAGTCTGAAGGTGCAGGAATTTATGTGAAAGTGAGCATGGATGGAGCTCCTTATCTCAGAAAGATTGATTTAAACATCTATAAGGGCTACTCGGAGCTGCTCAAGGTCCTGGAAGAGATGTTCAAGTTCAGAGCCGGAGAGTATTCCGAGAGAGAAGGCTACAATGGCTCCGAACATTTACCCACTTACGAAGACAAAGACGGCGACTGGATGTTGGTCGGAGATGTGCCATGGGAGATGTTCATCACTTCGTGCAAGAGGCTGAGGATCATGAAAGGATCTGAAGCAAGCGGGTTGGGTGGTTGTGCTGGTTAATTGAAAGTAAAATCCCATGATCTACAGCCACTGACATGTGAATGTGATAGATGAGTTGAAACTACAGAAGAAAATCCATTGTCTTTTCAGCTGAGTCCTATCTTTTTTGGATTTTCTTCTTGGCTTGCAGAAGAAGGAACAGTTTCAAGGGGGAAAAAAGAACTCCCTGTTTTTTCCAGTTTCACAGAAGAAAATCCATTGGCTTGTTTTCTTGTAATGGAAAGTGTACAAAATGTACTTTTCACCAGTATTTCCACATACGAATGAGAAATTATTGTTATGAATTTTTGAATAACATTAATATTAATTATGGCTTAAATGTTTAATATAATTGAGTAATTAAAAAGTTGAATGCCAGTTTCAGGCTTAATGTAATAAATAAGTATAAATTTAATATAGTTTATTTAAATATACAATATTTAGGGGAGTTTTAGGGTTTATTAGATCTGTCATATTGTTCCCTCTTCCCAAAATAAAAATATTAAAATTTTATTTATTAAGTATTGTTATTTAAAAAAATTAAAAGAAATTAATTTTTATAATATTTAACATAATTTTTCTACCAAACCAAATTCTATGAAAATATTTAAAATCTTTATAAAAAAATTAGTTTAATTGATTAGAATTAAGCTCAAATTTAATTTAATTATCTTAAAATTTGAGTTTAAATTTAAGCTTATCAAACTAATAATATTTTAGTTTCAATTGAAGGAAAAAATAATAACTCAAATTTGGTTTAAAAAAATAAATTATACTTTTATATTTTTTAAAATTATTTTAAATAATAATTTTTATATTTATCAATTATTTATATAATTAAAATAAAAAAATCTTGATAACGTAAATATAATATTTAAAATTACAAAAATATGTTAATATTTTATTTAAAATAAATAATAAAAACACAAATTCGGTGGCAAAATTATGCTCAATAATTTATACTTAACTCAATTTTGAATGGAGAATCCTATTTTAATGAATTATCATTTTACCTGGTTTAAAAGAATAGTATTATATATTTATTTTAAATATATAAAAAATAAATCTTTTATATAATTAAATAATATTTTTTAATTTAAAATAATTTAATTATATAATAATAAATTTATGTTTATAAGATAAATAAACATAATTTTATTAGCTTTAAAAATTATCTGCAAAGGGATTTATTTTACCATTTTTATCACAAATTTATTTAGTATTATCAATTTTCACCGAATCTAAATTTATTTTGAAATGGGACCCATCAAAAACTTTCTCCTCTTTAAAAGGTGGGCCTCCTCTATCTTTCTTTCCATCCTTTCCTGAGCGAGCGACGGTCGAGAGAGAGAATACCATAGCTTCTTCGTCAAACTCGAATAACACAAAAGCAAAGTTCCATTTTTTCGACAAGAACGCCAAAATTAAACGAATCAAACCCTAATATAAGCAATTTTTCATGTAATTTCTAATTTCTTCTGCTATCAGATCTTGAAAACCCACCGTTAAGTAAAAGCCCTAATTTTCCGGCTCCAATAATGGGGGAATTAGGGCAGAAGACGGTGCCGTTTTCGGCTCTTGTGAGTCGAGCCGCCGACGAGTCTTTTGCTCTACTCAAAGAGCTTGTTGACAAATCGAAGAGTGGCGAAGAGTCTGATACCGACAAGAAGATTAACTTGTTGAAGTATATTGTGAGAACTCAGCAACGCATGCTGCGACTCAATGTTCTTGCCAAGTGGTGCCAACAGGTTGGTTAGTTAGTCACTGTGTTAACTGGTTCTCTTAGATTTTGTCATGCTTGTTTTCGTGGGCTTAAGAAGTTTGGGGATTCAAGTTGTTTTGATTGCATCGAGATTCAGCGTCCAATAAGTAAAGGATTTTGTAAACTTAAGCTTCTTGCTGTTGAAAAATTTTCAACTTGGTCAATTTAGTTACTCTTTAGAATGCAATAATGTGAACAAATTGAAATTGTAATTTCTTTTTGTGGTGCCACTTGTTCTAGGATAGGAAAAATATTGGGTTATTGGAGAAAATATTTTTTTAAGTTTTTTCTTTCAAATGGTGTATTCTGAAAATTTTCTGGCGAGCTAAGAAAAGGGGTGTTATTTTGATTCGATGGTTGAATTTTGGAATTGTGAAGAGTAGACATTAGACTGATTCGCTGTTAAGTTATGGGAAAATATGAATGTAGGATATTCTGCATCAAAAGATCGTGAATTTTGTGTCAGTAGTTTTTTCCTAATTATTATTTTTTTCATTTGTTACTAAATGGTAAACTCTATGAGGGTTGATTTCAAGAGGTCAATTAGCAACCGCTAGTATTTTTCAATGCTTTTGGACTGGGGCAATAGGCCTGTCCTTGGTAATGTCTTTACTGAAAAAGTTTAGATATTTAGGTTGTGAACTGAACCTTTTTGAAAAGAACGTGATTTAGGTGTTTACTTAAGTGTGTTATCACTTAGTCTTTTTTTTTTTTAATTCCATTCTTTAATTGGATGTCAAAAGTAATGAATGTTGCAATATGTTTGGATTTGGTTTTCAGAAGTGGCTTGGTTCATTTTTATTTTTTTTTGGCTCAGGGGTATCAAGAGAATGGATTTGGTTAGTGGAATTGGTTGGTTCTTTTTTATTATTATTCTTTTTGGCTGATGAAATCCAGTGGTTAATTTTAGTTATTCTATTCATTTTGTCATGGATGATATTATTCTTTTTACAGTGTAATTGTTAATTGAGGTTTCCTGATTTGTCTATTGAGTTGATAACATCTACTTGCTTTTGGCTGTTATATAGGGAAGAAAAGAAAAAAGTTTGAAACTAGAATCTTATATTCTTCTTCTTGCAAGTTTTCCCCTGGTCAAATTTGCACCTTATTTATTAAAATGGCGGCTTTATTTTTTGTTAAACATTTTATAAGTTCTGAGCTTCTACATATTTACCCTTATGCTTTGAACTGCAGGTTCCACTTATAAAGTATTGTCAGCAACTTGCAGATACTCTATCAAGTCATGATTCAAATTTCATCCAAACTGCAGACATGCTGTTTTTCATGCATGAGGGGCTACAGCAAGCTCGTGCTCCTATCTATGATGTTCCGTCAGCTATTGAAGTTTTCCTGTCAGGATCTTATCAGCGGTTACCAAAATGTATAGAAGATGTGGGTATGCAAAGCATATTAACTGAAGAGCAGCAGAAGCCGGCTTTGAAAAAGCTGGACATGCTTGTACGGGCTAAATTGCTTGAAGTTACACTGCCAAAGGAAATTTCTGAGGTGAAAGTTTCCAAAGGTACGGCACTACTTCGTGTAGATGGAGAATTTAAAGTACTAGTTACTCTTGGTTATCGAGGACACCTTTCAATGTGGAGGATACTGCATTTGGAGCTGCTTGTTGGTGAGAGAAGTGGATGTGTGAAGTTGGAAGAATCACGACGGCATGCTCTGGGAGATGATTTAGAGCGCAGAATGTCTGCATCGGAAAATCCATTCATGACATTGTACTCAGTTCTCCATGAGCTTTGTGTTGCACTTGTTATGGACACTGTCATAAGGCAAGTGCAAGCACTTCGACTGGGGAGATGGAAGGATGCAATTCGGTTTGACCGCATATCTGATGGAGTGAGTGGAAGTTCTGCACAACCGAACCAAGATGGTGAAGTTGATTCTGGCAGTCTACGAACTCCGGGGTTAAAATTAGTATATTGGCTAGAATTGGATAAAAACTCAAGTTCTTCTGACTCAGGATCATGTCCATTCATAAAAATCGAACCTGGACCAGATCTGCAAATAAAATGCCTCCATAGTACATTTGTTATAGATCCATTAACCGGAAAGGAGGCAGAATTTGCACTTGAACAAAGTTGCATAGATGTGGAAAATTTACTGTTGAGAGCTATTTCTTGTAATAGATATACTCGTTTGCTTGAAATTCAGAAGGAATTGGGTAAGAATATTCAGATCTGTCGAGCTGCAGGTGATGTTGTTCTTCAATCTTACATGGATGAACCTGATATTGACAATAGAAAGGTTGGTGACTTATGTTTGAGCTTTCTGGTGCTTGTTGAATCCTTAGTTTGCTTGATGGAGATTGTAATTTGAATACTCCGCAATAATCTATGTTTTCCTACACTTAATTTCTCTTTGCAGAAAGATAACAAGTCAGACTCTAGGGAATATGAGGGACTGGAAGTATTATGTGTTCGTGCCTATGGCTCAGCATTCTTTACACTTGGAATTAATATAAGGTTTCATATGTTGCTTTTTATTGAAACTGATTTAATTTACAATTGTTATCTTTGTCTGCTTTACACATTTCCTCTATTTGTTCTTTTGTAGTGTTTTGCATCATCATTTTAGTTGAACTGAAATGCTTGTACATGAAAGCTAATTCCTACACAATGATTCTCCCAATTAATAACTAGTAAATAGTGATGTCCTTAAAAAAGGAAGGGCATGCTTTGGTCAATATTTCTCATAGAAGGCCTCCCTAACTCTTTTCCTTCTCTCTTTCTTTTCCTCAAATGCTATCTTATTGATGTTAATTAGATACTATTATTGGGCAAGGCTTGATGAGCTTCAGTTTGTGTTTTAATACTTGAGCACCAGTTTAGCTGGTTGTTCATTCTTTTGGAAGAGGTTCATAGATGATTGGCTTATGAGCTTCTGATTTACAGATTTAGCTGTTGTCAGACTGACCAGTTTTTGACGAGTTATTGGCTGAATAAGACCTGTTATTTTCTGATTGAAAACATGGAGATGAATTGATTGAAATAATTCTAGCTGGCATAGCAAAGACTGTTGTGAGAATGTTTTTAGAGAATTTAATTGATTTTTGGCAAAAAATGGATTTAAAAGGACAGGGTGAGCAAAGTGGTGTAAGGCACTTGCTTCAATGGGATTAAAAATGGAGAAGAAGTTAATATCCGGCTTATTAAATATGTTGCTAAAATTTTATATTATTTTTTGAAGTTAATATCTGGCTCATCCTTTTGAGTCAATTAGATATAGTATCCATTCTAGGAGAAGTTTGTTCAATTTAAAGGAGTGAGAAACCTGAAGTCCA